>NC_071353.1:76724120-77024120 GCF_943734655.1 Sabethes cyaneus
GCGAGTACGGAGAGGACCGCGAAATGGTACTCCACAAAAAAGTTTTCCGTGAAATGGTACATAGGTTTTTTGCAAAATGATATTCGGCGAAATGTTGTACAATCATGGCGAATATTACTATCCGCTTTCTGGCTATGCAATGAGGGGACAGGGGAGTTGTTTTCTACTTTACTGTGAGGAAAAATTGCAAATTTGTATATTAAACTACCCATTCCAGGTACCCGAGTAAATGATTATAACAGAAAGATAACAAAAAAATATCGCAATTAGATAGAAATAACAGACAAAACTACCAAAGTGATTCGGTATTCTTTTTAAAAACTTACAACACAACGTACACCTAGACTGCTGCGCGATGAAAGAGGATTAGCACCTCACGCGCAAGCGGTTTTATTGCTAAATATGCTTACATAGCTAAATTATCCTACCTGCACCTTTATTGCTGCAAACATGTGGCGTGATATGCCACGTTGTCACGATACGCCAACATAACGATTCCCCCCTTTGAAGAAAAGTCGTCCTCGACTTTCACGATCCTCCGCTATTGTGGGATGAATCTTGGTTGCCTGGTCGGGTGATCCATGTTGATGCTTCGCGTTGATCCGCCTAATGGATTAGCTTCATCCTTGTTGTCCGTCTCCTGAATGCCTTGTTGAATAACGATAGTTGCCTTCTTGGTCAATAGTATTTTGACGACACAGCTTAGCGTAATTCCGATCACAACGAGGGTTGACACCGAAATTGAGCCAAAAGATATCCAATGAAGCAGCTGAATCTTGGTGTGGATGCTTTCACTGGTAAGATTGAGGTGGTGGATATCGTCTCGATGCGCCATATGGAGTACCTGTAAATATTCTAGAGGGATGCGATCTACCATGTTAGTAGTGTTTACCTTCAATCCGGTAGTTGGAATGAAAGCTTTGCTGGGAATTTCCACGTTAGTGTTGGTAAATTGTTCGCCATCTAGCAATATTGCACATTTTGAGAACTGGATGAGGTACGATCCTTCTAATCTGCTATTATGCATGCTGCAGTTAGATTTTAAGGCGATGTTCGCCTCATTGATGATTATTGTAGCGTCATTGATTCGTTTTATTATGTTATGGCCATAAATTTTCTCCATCGGGCAATGTGCTGACGAACCGCTTATCAATTTTTGGATGCATTTCGATGGTGATTCGAGCTGATTAGAATGACATATGAATTGGTCTATTTTCCGCTCACATGTTGATCTTGTAGAGTAAGGCGTTGTTCCGTTCAAATAATAGTTTGCTTCTAAATGAATTCTGGTTCCGTTTGATATTGTTGGTTCGATCTGGTAGAGAGAATAGATTTCGTTCGTTAGCTATTCTCAGGATGTACCTTATAGAATTCTTAGTTGTTATAACGTATGCTCGTGCAATCTCTAGTACGCTCTCCGCTGTGGCTATGTCTAATCCTTGTTCTTTCAACATAGTTTGAGCGACGGTCAATTCTTTTAGGCTAATCAGGCGACTGCTAGGGATGTTCCAACGAGCCAAGGTTATGGCTTCTCCTATAGTCTCTATCTGCTGAGCAGTAGGTCATATTGAGCAGTAGGTTTATAGATGAAAACCCTTCGTTGACGTCCGATGAAAGATCGTTGTATCTCGAGATGAGTGAGTTAAAGCTATATGCAATATTCCTGATCCTAACATCTAGTCCAGAGTTAATTTTAATCTGATTATTTTCCTGATCGATTATTGTATTAATTGTCGCGTTCACTAGTCTTAAGTCGTCAGCGTCTGGGCTTCCTGAAATATACTTCCATCCTGTTCCTAAGCTGTCCCATCGCTTTACTCGTTTTTCTACGATTTTAATCTTTCTGAATGATAGGGATAATTTTTCAATTTTTGATCTTGTAATGGGATTAAGAACTTTATCGTTAACAATTTTTTCTTGAACTTTTAAATAGAGATCGTTGATGGTTAGTTCTATTGGATCTAGATCGATTGGGTGTATAATTCTCAGATAGCTGTTGCAAATTCTGGCTGTTTCTATAGGAAGTATCACAATGGGATTTCGCCTTATGTCGTGTATATATATGTCCGCCTGTCCTTTCGTCAGCAAGAGTAGCCTGAAATTATAAAATTCGTTCTAAATGCTTTTTATGAGTTTTCACTTGATTTTGATCAGTAATCGTTTTGGGAGATTGGTCAGTTATTTCTGCTACTTTATATCTATTGTTGTATAATGTTGCTTTCCCTTTGCATTTTGCGTATACTTTTTGTTTTTCGATATTCTTATACTCTTCCTCGCTTAAACAAAGAATTTTGGAATTATGCTTTTTGACAGTCATTTCAATGTTATCTAAAGCTGTTTGAATTTTCCTACTATGATCATTCGAAATTTTGAGTTTGTTAAGTGAACTGAAAGTTCCGTACACAATTTCCCTAGGGGCCAGCTTCGTTGTGGAATGTTTGGTTTCGTTATATAGTGCTACAATAAGTTTTAGCCCTTCATATAGGTTTAGCTCGATTGTTTTTCTTCGGTTTGCTTGAGACATTTCAATTAAAGTGTTGTGGAATCTTTCAACAATTCCGTTACTGTTGCTACAGCTTGCAAAGTGTATTGTGTCCAGGTCGGTTAAAAATTCTGTCATTGTCGGATTACGAAAACTTGATGCCTGGTCACATGTGATTTGCTTTGGAATACCGAAAGTTGAGAAATAACGTGTCAACGTCTCAATGATCGTTTCTGTTTGTTCATTTTCAATTTTGTATAGTTGTGCAAATTTCGAAAATGCATCGACTATGGTAAGGAATTTTTCAGTCTCTTTTATAAAAACGTCCATGTAGATAATGTCGAATGGTCTGTCATACATACGTCTTGTAATCGGAATTTTAAATGGATGTCATTCATATTTTGCTAGTCTGCAGTCCTCACAATTTCTAGAAAAGTCTTGCAGTTGTTTGTAAAGTCCGGGGAAGAAGACGGATTTACTAATTTCGTCGTAAACAATTTTACAACTTCGATGACTGAAGTTATGACTTCGCTTAATAAATTCCTCTTGTTCCCTTGGTTCAATTATGTCCGGCAATTTCAGATTACAATATTCAATTTTGACTTTTTTTTGAAAAATTTTGTCCGCAACCTGCAGAGTCTCACCACCTCCAATGGTGCGAATATACCATTTGTTATCTTTGGATTGATATGTTCCTTAAGGAATCCGGTCAGACTTTCCTCATCGTAGTATGGTCGGTGATAAACGTGCCTGGTGTAGCCTGCAAAAATTTGAACCAATAAGTACGGGCTTTTTCGTTTATTATCGATTACCCTAAAAAAGATTTGATTTTTAAACCTATTCACAGGTGAAGTTCCATACAGGTTGTCGTCCTCATAAACCTCGTTCTCCATCTCCCGGTTGTTGATTTCCGCCTTTGGGATCCTGGATAGGCCATCCGCTACGACGTTCTGTTTACCTTTTACCTTTGTTATAGTATAACAATTGGTCGAAAAACACGAAATTGATCCGAGGCCCGGAGGGCCAAGTCACATATACCAATCGATAGGGTTCGACGATTTGAGCAATGTGTGTGTGTGTGTGTGTGTGTGTGTGTGTGTGTGTGTGTGTGTGTGTGTGTGTGTGTGTGTGTGTGTGTGTGTGTGTGTGTGTGTGTGTGTGTGTGTGTGTGTGTGTGTGTGTGTGTGTGTGTGTGTGTGTGTGTGTGTGTGTGTGTGTGTGTGTGTGTGTGTGTGTGTGTGTGTGTGTGTGTGTGTGTGTGTGTGTGTGTGTGTGTGTGTGTGTGTGTGTGTGTGTGTGTGTGTGTGTGTGTGTGTGTGTGTGTGTGTGTGTGTGTGTGTGTGTGTGTGTGTGTGTGTGTGTGTGTGTGTGTGTGTGTGTGTGTGTGTGTGTGTGTGTGTGTGTGTGTATGTGACGCTTTTAATCTCACTCACTTTTCTCGGAGATGGCTGGACCGATTTTAATGTTCTTAGTGTCAAATGAAAGGTCTAGGTGTCCCATAGGTCGCTATTGAATTTCATACCGATCGGATTTTTAGTTCAAAAGTTATGTTTAAAAATACGAAAAATATGGGACTTCATTATCTCATAGGTCCCTTAACCGATTTGAACAAAATTGATTGCATATGAAAGAGGAGTCTTGCAAACCCTTAAATTCCAAATTTAATGACGATTGGACTTATTGTTTGAATGTTACATAAAGAAATGTGAAAAAATAGTATTTAAAACATATTTTTGAAACATATAAGCATTAATTCAATGAAAAAACCGAATTAATCCACCTAGCGGCGTGACCTAGCCTTTCTACTGCTACAATAATCATTATTGAATTTCTCAGAAACATCTATAATTAACTTGACTATTTTCTTAAATATCCGTTCCGTAGTCCTCAAAATCCTTATTTGCCAGTAAAATTCACAACGTATTGCGTTGAATAATTATATTTTCTTTCCTTCGGTGCGTAAATACTTGTAATACTTCTAACTTGAACACCTCATTTAGTTTTATAATATTTACGTGATTTATAGAAAAATAATGTTAACACAAAAGATAATTTTTGCAGACTTGAATGAATATATATAGAAAATTAACCCTCTAACGGGTCTACAGACAGCCTTAACTTTCGGGCTTCAGAGCCACATACGAAACTTGTTTTGAATTGATAAAAAAGAAGTAAAACAAAAAGTTATTTGTATCCTTTAATTCTACTACTGTGTTTTATTGATAAATACGTATTTCGGTCTCGATGTGTGACCTTCATCAGTATCTAACTAACTTAGACTGCTTTGTTTTGAATTGACAATATGCAATATGTGTTCATAGCAGATGTTTTGATATTTTGATATTAATACCATGCGTTCAAAAGTTATCATCTTTGAAAAACAAGAGTTCAGAAAAATTATTATTATACTTCGCTTTTGAATAAAAAGGATATCTACAACAAAATGATTATTCTGAAAATTTTACTGTTAGTTTGCTTGGCTTCAATTTTGCAACATATCTCAATAAGAAAAAATAACCGAATAGAGCATTAGATATGAAAAAGAAAAATTTCTTAGCTGGCGCTCCTTCAGATAATTATTTTTGGATAAAAATCAAAACTTGAGCTTCTTTTGAATGTACTTTCATGAAAAGATAGTCATTAGCTTGATCGCATCGTTTTTACAATGTTAGAAGGTTAGGAAAACAAGATGAGGTCGAAAAATAGTGCAAAAGCTGCGCCAAAAACATGCTTGAGAATGAAAAATATGATCGAAATGACTTCCAGCGCTTGTCATTTTGGATTTATTAAAACATGATACATGACATAAGACATCTGTCCTTTAAAATGTCACTAACGAAAACAAATCTTACAAAATTACTACCGTGCACCGTTTACTTCTTATTTTTCATATAACATTTCTAAGCTCTAATATCTAATGATTGAAAAGAGCATCTATTGATGCGCAAAATTTGTTTGAAATTTGTATAAATTTATTTGGTAAAATCAACACACTTTAATCCTATACACCACTTTACCTACATGCTTAAATTAACTGCTTTTTTACGCTTTTTGCTTTTCTTGTACAATTGTGAGTAACAGCAAGTGAAGAAAATGACAATTGAAATCTGAAATCAAAGAAAGAAAAAACTTTTCGATTGGATTCCACTATTTAATATTTATTTGCAACAGATACGTAGTTCACCTACGACGTGCAGGCTTCATCAGTGTCTTATTTCAAAGCGTAAACGTATCTGTCGCGAATAAATAATAAATAGTGAAAAAATAGTCGGTAAAAGTTTTTTCTTTTCTTTAATTTTAAATTTCGTATTCCACTAAGAGATTTCAAAAACTTCAGACAATTGACATGTTTCTCACTTTTCTTGAATTTCAATGCAAATTTAAAAATTGCAAATTGTCATCACATACACACGTACATACATACATACATGCATACATACATACATGCATACATACATACATGCATACATACATACATACATACATACATACATACATAGATACATACATACATACATACATACATACATACATACATACATACACTCATTCATACATACATACATACATACATACATACATACATACATACATACATACATACATACATACATACATACATACATACATACATACATACATACATACATACATACATACATACATACATACATACATACATACATACATACATACATACATACATACATACATACATACATACATACATACATACATACATACATACATACATACATACATACATACATACATACATACATACATACATACATACATACATACATACATACATACATACATACATACATACATACATACATACATACATACATACATACATACATACATACATACATACATACATACACACATACATACATACATACATACATATATACGTACATACATACATACATAAATACATACATACATACATACATCACACAAATTGAATACAATCAACATTTGATTGATATGTTTTGATTTCACACGTTTTAACGGTTTAATATACGGTGCTCAAGTGTTAAAGTTTGAATAACTATTGAATGAACCGTCCGATTTTAAATAACTCTGTTTCGTCCGATAGATCTCAGCAGTAATTTTCAAATAATAAAAAAATGTGTGATGTTTTTCATTGAATTAATGTTTATATGTTTCAAAAATATGTTTTAAATACTATTTTTTCACATTTCTTTATGTAACATTCAAACAATAAGTCCAATCGTCATTAAATTTGGAATTTAAGGGTTTGCAAGACTCCTCTTTCATATGCAATCAATTTTGTTCAAATCGGTTAAGGGACCTGTGAGATAATGAAGTCCCATATTTTTCGTATTTTTATACATAACTTTTGAACTAAAAGTCCGATCACTATGAAATTCAATAGCAACCTATGGGACACCTAGACCTTTCATTTGACACTAAGAACATTAAAATCGGTCCTGCCATCTCCGAGAAAAGTGGGTGAGATTGAAAGCGTTACATACACACACACACACACACACACACACACACACACACACACACACACACACACACACACACACACACACACACACACACACACACACACACACACACACACACACACACACACACACACACACACACACACACACACACACACACACACACACACACACACACACACACACACACACACACACACACACACACACACATGACATTCGGCCCGCAGGACCTTCTTTCGGTTTTCCAAGTGATTTCTATACCTTTATACAATCTATACCTATAAAGAAGGATTTCTGTCTGTCTGTCTGTCTGTCTGTCTGTCTGTCTGTCTGTCTGTCCCATGTTCCTTATAGAATCGAAAACTACTGAACCAATCGGCGTGAAAATTTGCATGTAGAGGTTTTTGGGACCAGGAAAGGTTTTAGTGATAGTTAGAGACCCCTCCCCCCACTAAGAGGGGGGGGCTCCCATACAAATGAAACACAAATTTCTGCAAAACTCGAGAACTAATCAAGTAAATAGAACCAAATTTGGCATGTGGGTGTTTTCGGTAACACGAATTTATTCTAGGGTAATTTGAGACCCCTCCCCTCTTTATAAGGGGAATTATAACTCCTCTCCCCTTTAAGAGGGGGGGCTTCCATACAAATTTCCTCATAACTCGAGAACTAATCAAGCAAATGGAACCAAATTTGGCATGTGTGTGTTTTTGGAGACCAAAATTTTTTCTATGATGAATTGGGACCCCTCCCCACTTTAGGAGGGGGGGCTCCTATACAAGCGAAATACAAATTTCCTCATAACTCGAGAACTAATCAAGCAAAAGGAACCAAATTTGACATTTGAAGGTTTTCGAAGGCAAGAATATTTCCTATGATGAATTGGGACCCCTCCCCACTTTAGGAGGGGGGGCTCATATACAAGCGAAATACAAATCTATACCTATAAAGAAGGATTTCTGTCTGTCTGTCTGTCTGTCTGTCCGTATGTTCCTTATAGAATCGAAAACTACTGAACCAATCGGCATGAAAATATGCATGTAGAGGTTTTTTGGGGCCAGGAAAGGTTTTAGTGATGGTTAGAAACCCCTCCCCCCACTAAGAGGGGGGGCTCCCATACAAATGAAACACAAATTTCTGCATAACTCGACAACTAATCAAGCAAATAGAACAAAATTTGGCATGTGGGTGTTTTCGGTGACAAGAATTTATTCTATGGTAAATTGAGACCCCTCCCCTCTTTATAAGGGGAATTATAACTCCTCTCCTCTTTAAAAGGGGGGGTTGCCATACAAATTTCCTCATAACTCGAGAACTAATCAAGCAAATGGAACCAAATTTGGCGTGTGAAGGTTTTCGAGGGCAAGAATATTTTCTATAGTAAATTAGGACCCCTCCCCACTTTAACAGGGGGGGCTCCTGTACCAAAGAAACACAATTTTCCTCATAACTCGAGAAGTAATTAAGCAAATGGAACCAAATTTGGCATGTGGGTGTTTTTGGAGACAAAAATTTTTTCTATGATGAATTGGGACCCCTCCCCGTTTTAGGAGGGGGAGATCCTATACACATGAAATACAAATTTCCTCATAACTGAAGAACTAATCAAGCAAATGGAACAAAATTTGGCACGTGAAAGTTTTCGAGGGCAAGAATATTTTCTATGGTAAATAAGGACCCCTCCCCACTTTAAGAGGGGGGGCTCCTATACAAACGAAATACAAATTTCCTCATAACTCGAGAACTAATCAAGCAAATGGAACAAAATTTGGCACGTGGGTGTTTTTGGTGACAAAATTTTTTTCTATGATGAATTGGGACCCCTCCCCACTTTAGGAAGGGGGGCTCCTATACAAATGAACTGCAAATTTCCTCATAACTCGAGAATAAATCAAGCAAATGGAACCAAATCTGGCATGTGAAAGTTTTCTAGGGCATGAATATATTTTATGGTGAATTAGAACCCCTCCACACTTTAAGAGGGGGGGCTCCTATACAAACGAAATACAAATTTCCTCATAACTCGAGAACTAATCAAGCAAATGGAACCAAATTTGACACGTGGGTGTTTTTGGAGACAAACATTTTTTCTATGATGAACTGGGACCCCTCCTCACTTTAGGAGGGGGGGGGGGGCTCCTATACAAATGAAATACAAATTTCCTCATAACTCGAGAGCTAATCAAGCAAATGAAACCAAATTTGGCATGTGAAAGTTTTCGAGGGCAAGAATATTTTCTATGGTTAATTTGGACCCCTCCCAACTTTAAGAGGGGGGGGGGGCTCCTATACGAACGAAATACAAATTTCCTCATAACTCAAGAACTAATCAAGCAAATGGAAACAAATTTGGCACATGGGTGTTTTTGGAGACAAAATTTTTTTCTATGATAAATTGGGACCCCTACCCACTTGAGGAGGGGGGGGGGGCTATTATACAAATGAAATTCAAATTTCCTCATAACTCGAGAACTAATCAAGCAAATAGAACCAAATTCGGCATGTGGAGGTTTCTGGAGGCAAAAATATTTTCTATGGTGAATTAGGACCCCTCCCAACTTTAAGAGGGGGTGCTTCTACACAAATGAAATACAAATTTCCTCATAATTCGAGAACTAATCATGCAAATGGAACCATATTTGGCATGTGGGTGTTTTTGGAGGCAACCATTTTTTCTATAATGAATTAGGACCCCTTACCTTTCTAAGAGGGGGGGCTCGCATACAAACGAAATACAAATTTCCTCATAACTCTAGAACTAATCAAGCAAATGGAACCAAATTTATCATGTGGGTGTTTTTGTAGGCAAGAATATTTTCTATGGTATATTTTCTATGGATTTCCCCACTTTAAGAGGGGGGGGGGCTCCTATACAAATGAAAAACAAATTTCCTCATAACTCTAGAACTAATCAAGCAAATGGAACCAAATTTGACATGTAAGTGGTTTTGGACGCAAGATTTTTTTCTATGGTGAATTGAAACCCCTCTCTTCTTTAGAAAGCGAGTTATGGCCCATCTCCCCTTTAAGAGGGTGGGCTTCCATACAAATGAAATGCAAATTTCCTCTTATCTCGAGAACTAATCAATCAAATGGAACCAAATTTGGCATGTGGGAGTTTTAGATGGCAGAATTTTTTTCTATGGTGAATTACAACCCCTTCCCCTTTTAAGAGGGGAGCTCCCATACAAATGAAATTCAAATTTCCTTATAACTTGAGAACTAATCAAGCAAATGGAACCAAATTTGGCATGTGGGAGATTTTGGAGTCTTGAATTTATTTTACGATAGTTAGAGACCTCTCACCCCTGTGGTAGGGGGATATGGACTCTCATACAAATAAAACAGAAATTTTTGCGAAACTCAAAAACTAATCGAACTCGAGAAATTCGACTCTTCCATAAAACATTAGTCAACACAAGACCACAAAAACTATCTATAGTAACACTAGATCATTCAGGACGAGACGGTCGCGAGTGTTGCCGGTGACCCGCCGTCGGAAGCGCCGCCCACTGGGGGGCTTGCAAAACTCGAGATTGTGACAAAGATCATCCGAGATTCATGATTTATGTACAACACAGGTTAATTTGTGGCAATACGAAGTTTATCGGGTCAGCTAGTCTTATATATAAAAATGGAAGTGAAAAAGTTCGACCGCGCATCACTTGAGAACGGAGCGTCCGATTTGAGCCGTCTTTTCTTTATTGTGTTCGTTTCCACCACCGCTATGTTTTTACGGCGAGAAAAATTGAAAAATTTACTGGGAAGATAGGAAAACTCGAAAAATTAGTTTTCCATATAAAACCCGCAACGCATTGTATGCGCCATGTCATTGGCTGCTATGATCATCGTACGATTTTTTGCAGCACCGTGGTCGTATTCAAACAAACACATGGTTACCTTCATTGAAATCGCCATATCGAACAATGCTCTTAAACATTTTGGGGGTTTACAATTTCAGAAAATAACCATTTCAATAGGTCCAACTTATTAATCAACCTAAACTCAAGCCTAAAGCGTCAACAATAAAATTTGTTAATTTCATTCATTCGTTCATTCATTTATCAAATTTATGAAACAAACACGAATCATTTTCATCCTTTTTACATCGGATGCGTAGCCAGAAGATCCAGTGCAGGTTAACAAAAGGTTTAAGCACTAAATTCACTAAATTGCCACTTCCCAATCATCAAAAGAAGAATACATTTTGCATATGTTAACGGATTATGAGCATATTCGGTTTAACTGAATATCAAGCTAATAAATCAACAGTTAGAGCATATGATTTAGAAATTAAAAAAAAGTGAACGAAGCAACTATTACACATCGTATTTAAGGGATCAGTCCCGGCGTAGTGGTTAGCATTCACGCCTTTCACGCCGAGGACCCGGGTTCAAATCCCAACCCCGCAGAAGTCAGGAATGACCCAAGCTGGTTAAAGTGACTATGATCAAAACAAAAAAAATCGTATTTAACTTTCAGTCGATTTCATTTCGTATTAGACTCTTTAGAAGAGTAAAAAGGTTTATAAAATGACGCTTTTATGTTAAATTGTTTTAGTGCGTGAATTACTAAAGGAAACATTACAGCGATCAATTGATTTTGTGGAATAATAAAATTTAGTTTGTTTTGAGAATAACAGTTATCGTGATTCAGCAATGCAATTCCTTTGGGTAATTCTTATCAATAGATTTATGAATCAAAAAAAAAATCTAATGACTATTGATATTGAATACATATCAGAATATAAAATTGACCCTTAAATTATCGAGAAATTCCAACGTTGCAGCAGACGATATTAGCCGTTGTACCAAATTTTACAACAAGTATATTAACATCCAGTATTACTATTTTTAACCAGCAGAGTTTTTAAAACAAGACTCAATGCAACTACCACCAACACGACTGATGATATTGCGGGGATTGGCAAACCAACTTTTACACCGATATGCATTTCTTACTAATGACTTAATACAGTTGTTAAATTTAGACATTCTCTGAAATCCCGGCGTTTCGAAACGCAGAACTCCTTAGACAACGGCAAAACTTGACTTATACCTAGAATATATCCCTTTTTCTAAAACGCAGCAGGAGTTCATCTGAAGTTTACATATCGTATATTTAGTCCAATTTGTGGCAGTACGAAGTTTGCCGGGTCTTCTAGTATATTTATATAGTAGAAAGGCAAAACATCACACATTTTATTATTATTTGAAAATTACTGCTGAGATCTATCAAACGAAACCGAGTTATTTAAAATCGGACGGTTCATTCAAAAGTTAATTAAACTTTAACACTTAAGCACCGTATATTAAACCGTTAAAACGTGTGAAATCAAAACAAATGTTGATTGTATTCAATGTGTGTGATGTATGTGTGTATGTATGCATGTATGTATGTATGTATGTATGTATGTATGTATGTATGTATGTATGTATGTATGTATGTATGTATGTATGTATGTATGTATGTATGTATGTATGTATGTATGTATGTATGTATGTATGTATGTATGTATGTATGTATGTATGTATGTATGTATGTATGTATGTATGTATGTATGTATGTATGTATGTATGTATGTATGTATGTATGTATGTATGTATGTATGTATGTATGTATGTATGTATGTATGTATGTATGTATGTATGTATGTATGTATGTATGTTTTTTTTTTTAAGTGAGGAAACGCTCTATGCCTGGCACACTAATGATGGTAATCATCATGTGGCACGGTGTGGGACTCTAACCCACTAAAAATCTCACTGCTCCTGGCTCAAAATCCCCCCGGGACCGCTACAGGGCGACTACTTCGGGGAGAGGCTGTGCTTATGCACTGCTCCAATAATGGCGCACCTGCTACCCATCGAGACGTGAACCGATTTGGGAGTACCTGCCATCATAGCGTGCACCCCATCGCGGCCACCCTCGCGGGGTATTGCTACCCGTCGAGACGTGTACTGATTGGGAAGTGCTCTTCACCATAACTCGCACTCCGTCACAGCCACCCTCGCAGGATTTCTCATTAATGATGGATGCTTTCACCCATCGAGACGTGTACCGATTGGAAAGTGCCTACGTTCATAACGTGCACCCCGTCACGGTCACCCTCGTGGTGCTTTACTCCCTTCGAGACGTGTACTGATTGGTAAGTGCCCTCCATCACGACGCGCACTCCGTCACAGCCACCCTCGCAGGGATCTCCGCCAGTTATGAACATTTGCCCAAAATGGGTACCGGGATTATTTAGGGTACGAAGCCCATCCCCACACATATGAGTCCGGTCAAGGGTTTTACCGCGCCCAGAATCGCGTTGCTTTGGATTAAGATGTCATATGCGGCCCAAGGACGTTTGTTCGATTGGCTGCATCGTCATCATTATCCACCCCGAGTGGATGTTAACACTGCTGGATTTCTGACGCTAGCTGGTGCCGCTGGAACGCTTTTCAGCTCTCCATGTTCGCTGCAGATCGGACAAGATGTGTGTTATCACCCTGTTGGCAATATTCCATATGTTCTCATCTCTACACATTTCCCTGACAATATTATCTACGTTAAGAGATGGCAGCTCGCATCGCGCAGACTCAAATATTGGGCAGACGAAAACTACATGTTCTGGAGTTTCCTCTTCATTATCACACTCGGGACATAAAGGGGACCTTGCATGCCCAAACCGATGCAGGTACTGCCTGAAGCAGCCGTGCCCTGATAGGAATTGCGTCAGGTAGAAGTTCACTTCTCCGTGCTTCCTGTTAACCCAACTGACCAAGTTCGGTATCAGCCTGTGAGTCCATCTTCCATTCGTAGTAGTGTTCCACTCTTGTTGCCACTTGGCTATCGACTCCGCTCTCATCCGTTTACGTATTCCTCTAGTACCTTCCGCCTATAACATTCACTGTCTTCGGTCAGCGTAATGCAAATAGGGATCATTCCGGCGATAACACAAGCTGCTTCCGACGAGATGGTTCGGTAGGCAGTAGCAACTCGTATGGCTATCAACCGAAAGGTACGGTTCAGCTTTGTCCTATTCCGGTGGGTTTCCAGCGCTGCGTTCCATGCTGGACCCGCGTATCTCAGGATTGAGCAGGATACGCTAGCCAGAAGACACCTCTTGCTGCTGCTTGGACCAGCTCTGTTCGGCATGATTCTGGAAATCGCGTTGAAGGCCTTGGCAGCCTTATTGCAGGCATAGTCGACGTGGCTGTTGAAATTCAGCCGATCGTCGGCCATCACACCCAAGTATTTCAGCACACGCTTAGAGGCTATAGTGTGCTCACCAACATTGAGTTCCAACCGTTGCACCGCTCTACAGTTGCTAACTAATAGTACCTCCGTTTTGTGGTGGGCTATTTGCAACTTTACTCCTTTCATCCAGGTTTCGATCGCGTCTATTGTCTGGAATGCCAGCATTTCAACCTCCTCCAAAGTCTCGCCTATTACCGTTATTACGATATCGTCCGCGAAACCGACGATTTCCACACCTCTAGGCAGTTTCAGTGTTAGTACACCGTTGTACATAGCATTCCAGAGCGATGGGCCGAGAAGTGAGCCTTGTGGAACCCCCGCGGTAACCCTGAACGCCTTCTGGCCGATGTTCGTTTCATAAACCAGAAAGCGGTTCTGGAAATAGCTATTGAGGATCCTACACAGATAGGCAGGGACCCTCATTGCGTACAGCGCTGCAGCGATAGCTTGCTAACTGACGCTATTGAAAGCGTTCTTAACGTCAATCGTGATTACGGCGCAGTGTCGTTTTCCTCTTCTTTTCTGCTTGGTTGCCTTCTCAGCTTTTTCGATCACTGTGCGTATGGCGTCTACCCTACACTTTCCTTTCCTGAATCCGAATTGCCTCTCTGACAGTCCATGTTCGCTCTCCGTGTATTTTGTAAGCCGGTTGAGAATAATTCTCTCCAAGAGTTTACCGAGTGTGTCCAGCAGACAGATGGGTCTGTAAGCACCTGGATCTCCTGAGGACTTTCCTGGTTTCGGTAGGAGTACTAACTTCTGTGTCTTCCATGGATCTGGAAAGCAGCCTTCCTGCAGACATTTTTGTAAAACCGATCTAAACATGTCTGGAAATGCCTGCAGTGCCGCTTTTAGCGCTACGTTGGGGATTCCATCTGGGCCAGGCGCTTTCCTAACTTTCATACTTTTCGCGGCAGCTACGACTTCCTCGTTGGAGACACGTCTTTCATCGGCGTCAACCTCCTCGAGTTCACCGTATGGACAAGGTGGCCAGATCGTTGTATCGTGCTCCGGGAAAAGCGCTTCAATGATGATCTTTAGCCTCTCTGGACACGTTTCTGTGGGCGTCGTTGGGCCTCTTATCCTTGCCATTGCAACTCGATATGCGTCACCCCAGGGGTTAGCATCGGCATCTCGAAAAAGTTCCTTAAAGCAGTTGGATTTGCTTTGAATTATTGCCCGTTTCAGTGCTGCCTTGACCACCCGGTGCACTATTCTCCGTGCCTCTCTCTCAGAGGTGTTCTTTGCCCGTTGAAAGCTTTTTCTGGTCCTAAGGCATTCAGCACGAAGTTCCCCGAGTACGTCATTCCACCAGTAAGCAGGTGCCCGTCTGTTTCTAGGCTCCCGTTTTCTAGGCATTGTGACATCGCATGCCTTTGCTAGCGTTTCTGTCAGTTCATCCGCTGTCAGGTCCAGGGAGTCACTATCGACACGTAGAGCCTCGACAAAAAGTTCTCTGTCAAATACTTTCGTTTTCCACTTCCGTCCGCAGTCCCTAATTCTTCGTGGTATCACGGGATTCTTGCGACCAATGGTATATCGAATCGCCTGGTGGTCGCTGTACGTGAAGTCCTCACTGACTCTCCAGTACATGCTTACTGCTAGCGGCGGGCTGCAGAAAGTGACATCGACAATGGATTCACGGCCATTCCTTCTAAATGTGCTAGTGTTACCTACGTTACACTGTGTAACTTCTAGCTTCGTTAGAGCTTCTAGCAAACTGTACCCTCTTGCGTTTGTACATCTGCTTCCCCATTCCGCTGCCCAGGCATTGAAGTCACCTCCGATGATGATCGACCTCCGTCCGATAAGCTCTTCAGGTAGCTCATTTAGCATATAATGAAACTGATCCATAGTCCATCTTGGTGGAGCGTAACAGCTGCATATATAGATTCCATTGACTTTGGCAATCACGAACCCCTCATGCGATCTGTCTATTACTTCCTGGATCGGGAATTTTCCCGTTACGTGAATTGCAGCCGTAGCTGCTTTGTCCGCCAGCCAGTTACCGTTGTCGGGAGGAACACGATATGGCTCCGCAATAATTTCAATATCGCAGTTTGCTTCTGTCGTCGACTGCCACAACAGTTGCTGCGCAGTGTCACAATGATTGAGTTTGATTTGGACTACCTCTATCATTTCTGGCACGCCGCCGCCTTCTTAAACTCTGGGCATCTGAACTCTCCCATCGCGTGGTCTCTTTCTGTTTTGCAGAGCAAACACCTTGGTGGGTTTTTGCAATTCAGAGCAAAGTGTCCCTCTTGACCGCATTTCCTGCATAGCTTGGATCTATCAGGTCCATCGCAGCTGCTCGCCAAGTGGCCAAAGCCCATGCATTTGAAGCATCTCTCCGTTTCTTTACTCGGGCGAGGAATGGCTTTGAGTGGGCACACAGACCATCCCACTTTCACTTTACCCAGCTTCAGGACCCTCTCAGCTGCCATCACCGAGAGTCGTATCGTTGCCGTCTGCGTGCGGCTATACGTTTCCTTTAATCGGATTGCCATTGGTACACCCTGAAGGTCACATTTTTCCGTCAGCACCTTCCTTAGCTCTTCTTCTGTTGTAACCTCGTCTAAGTTCCTACATAAGACTACTGACTCCTGAGACAAGGCTCTCACGTTCGCCTCTTCGCCGAGAGCCTTTTCAATGAGCTCTTTGAAGGCTGTACTCTTGACCGTAGGGTCTTTCTTTAATTCGAACAGCATTTCACCGTTCTGAGTGCGCCTAGTCTTCATCACCTTTTCCCCAAGCTCCTTCAGGTCAGGGTCGGCTCTTACTTTCCGGAGGATGTCGGCATATGTCAATTTACCTGTTGCACCAACGATTAGGGCATCGCCTCTTTTTTTCTCACGGCGCTTCTCCCTTTCCTTTTCCTTTCGCTCTTTTCCTTTCGCTTTTTTCTCCATCTCTTTCTTTTTACCTTTATTATACTATATAACAAAGGTTTAGAAATTGGTCGAAAAACGCGAAATAGAACCAAGGCCCGGAGGGCCAAGTGTCATATACCAATCGATAGGGTTCGACGAATTGAGCAATGTCTGTATGTGTGTGTGTGTGTGTGTGTGTGTGTGTGTGTGTGTGTGTGTGTGTGTGTGTGTGTGTGTGTGTGTGTGTGTGTGTGTGTGTGTGTGTGTGTGTGTGTGTGTGTGTGTGTGTGTGTGTGTGTGTGTGTGTGTGTGTGTGTGTGTGTGTGTGTGTGTGTGTGTGTGTGTGTGTGTGTGTGTGTGTGTGTGTGTGTGTGTGTGTGTGTGTGTGTGTGTGTGTGTGTGTGTGTGTGTGTGTGTGTGTGTGTGTGTGTGTGTGTGTGTGTGTGTGTGTGTGTGTGTGTGTGTGTGTGTGTGTGTGTGTGTGTGTGTGTGTGTGTGTGTGTGTGTGTGTGTGTGTGTGTGTGTGTGTGTGTGTGTGTGTGTGTGTGTGTGTGTGTGTGTGTGTGTGTGTGTGTGTGTGTGTGTGTGTGTGTGTGTGTGTGTGTGTGTGTGTGTGTGTGTGTGTGTGTGTGTGTGTGTGTGTGTGTGTGTGTGTGTGTGTGTGTGTGTGTGTGTGTGTGTGTGTGTGTGTGTGTGTGTGTGTGTGTGTGTGTGTGTGTGTGTGTGTGTGTGTGTGTGTGTGTGTGTGTGTGTGTGTGTATGTATGTATGTATGTGTGTGCAGCTCATTTTCTGTCGCCTGTTTCTCGGATATGGCTGAACCGATTCATCCGCTATTACTTTTGTTTGAAAGGTATTTATGCCTAGTATATCACCATTCAGTTGTTTCGTGGTACGACGTTTCGTTTAAAAGTTATAGGCAAAAATGTGAAAACTACGTGACACGGTTTTTTCCGGAACTACACAACCAATTTTAATGATCTTAGTACCAAATAAAAGCTCTTGCTATCGTTAAACTTTCTACCAAGCTTCATCTAAAACAAATATGCAGTTTAAAAGTTACGCTTAAAAAACCAGTTTTGACAAGGCCCAAATGATCGCCTGTTTCTCAGAGATGGCCAAACCGATTTATGCGCTATTAGTTTCATTTGAAAGGTAATATAGCCGGATAGATCACTATTGAATTGTTTTTTGATTGGAGGTTTAGTTTGAAAGTTATAAGCAACCGTATACACCACACCAAAATTAACTATAATTTATAATGATTTTAACCAAGTTAATTTGCCTAATTTCAATTATTTTAATGTCAAACGAGAGGTTTTGACACTACGAATATATATGCAAAATTTCACAAGAATTGGTTTTTCCGGTCAAAAGATATTAACCCTCGAACACTCGCGCTAACTTTTGTAACACAGTTACTCGCGCGCACAATAGCCCAAGACCAAAGAAAACGTGCGCGCTAGCTTTTTGACTAGGAAAACTTGGTTTTAAGTTTACCAACTGTTGGAAGAGTTTTTTGAAATTGAATGCTCTGTCGTCTGGTGGCATTTAAATTTTGACTAATCCCCCTAAAAGTAAAATAAAAAAATATTTTTCTTCAGTTTCAATATAACACATTGATGTGTTCTGCAAAGTTTTAGAGAATATTATTACAAGAAATTTTGCTGAAGACAGTAACCTTCTATCTCTTCAGCGAATAGAGAAATCTTATTTATTGTAAATGCAATTGTAAAATCAGTTTTTCTATTTCGGCTCTTTTTGTAATTGTTGTATGAATTTTTCATGTATTACAAAGTTGCACAAATAGTAAAAATACACAACTTTACGGAATGTAGTTTACCTCTATGTCTGCTTGTTTAGGATCTGTAGAACTTTGGTTATAAAAAACGCCCTAATTTTGACTCCGAATTATTCGACTACCAACAGACGGCTACATTTTAAACATTTTACATTTGCTGATAGTTTTGCTGCATACAGACACCATTTTTCTATATGAAGAAACGAGATAAAATGCCAGTTGGGGCCAATTGCGGTACACCTCACATGCTGCTTGCTTCGTTTCTGTGATTTTCTGTCGGTTTATGCTGATCTGTTTTCTTAACAATTCAAAGTATTAATGCTTCGAATAATTCTGACATTTTGCTCATAACAAGTTTATTGAAGAATATGCGTTAGTTAAACAATGATTTGTAACTATATAACAAAATGGCATTGAAAAACCTACACATGTTGTACAAAATACAGCAGCGTGAGTAACCGAAGGTTAATAAAAATTGATGAAGTTTATTCAAGAAAACTTTATTGATGTGAACCAAATGGAATGGCATTACAGGAAATTATGCATAATTTAAAAACCTATAAACTAGACCTTTACTACGCAATGTATATTTTAAGAATAATATTTCTTCTTACAACTTAATTTTACTTGCACTTACCCACATTAGTAACAACTTACTTAGCAATTTCATGAGAAAAGGAACTATCAAAATTTAGAAGTGCTGCCAATAGATGAATTATATTCCGAGGACGTGTCGATTTCTATCTCGAATAGCACGTAAGACCGTATAACAAAGGTTCCTTTCACCACTAGGTGGATTAAATCAGGTTTTCTCTTTTCGACGGTCTGCCATTCGCTGTCCTCCTTCTCTTCTGCTGGGTTTTCGAGTTCGTCAAAGTCTTCCTGTACGTTATCTCCCTCCTGGTCGTCCTTACGTTTTTTGTCCACTGGGGATTCCTTATCCCCTGGTGAGTCACGATCTCGTTTCTCGATGCGCAAGTTACGAAATGCCCGAGGTGTAACCTGTACTCCGACCTCTACCATCTCGGCTTGTTCTGACAGCGCTAATTCAGCAGTTGCGGCTCTGTTCATCAGCGCTAAGTACTCCCTTTTGGCGGCATTCAGTACAGTTTGAATACCAATCACTTGCTGCTTAATCTCATTGTGGACGTTGCTTCTCGCTTTAACGAACTCGTAGAGGTTAGTGACCCTATCCATAGCCTGTGCCAGCCTCGTGTTTTTGAAATCGTCCCCTGGAAGTCCTCTACTAGACTTCGGTGTAAGCATCTCGGTAAAGTCGCGACCGTTTATGTGCGCTTCTTGCTGCTCAGCAGTAACACTGCTGTTGTTCGACATTGTTGACACCGCACGTTCCAACACTGGCGATCGCAATAATTTTCCGCTTTTTGCAAACACATTTGCATCACTGTCAGTCGTGTCCATCTCACCTTTGTCGTCATCTCTTTGATAGTTTCGATTGTTTTCCATATTGTTGGGTCCCCCCTTCGGGCCGCTATCTCCACTCGTTGTACATAGTCGCCTGAATGTGATCCCATGGTTGTCTATGCAAGCAGGGAGGCCATGCTAGGGTTGACATGGTCCTTTATGGGAAACCATGTTCAGAGCCAGATCGGCGCAATCAGGAATGTTTCAACTGATCCTAGTACTACCAAAGCACTACTTTGGAAACGAGTTTTGAGCGTACCCGAAGGCCTGCCAAGGTTTTACCGGGACTGGGCAACCAAGTCATTAACCCACTCGCCATTTCAGGGAGGTATCACCCTTCCTTACTCAGAGAGTAGAATGGCTCAGAAGCCAACTTCTTAGCGTCAAATCTAATCGTGCATTCCAGTAACCAGTATACCATAATTAGGATCTTACTGGCGTTAATCCTAATGTGCTCACCGTACGTAATTGATTAACGTCACAAGCAGCACTACTGGCTCTCAAGTCCGCCAAATGCGTGTCCAAATTAGTTTGGGAGTGCAGCACAGCATTGAGGGAACTCTCCCGCCAAAACAAAGTTTTATTACTTTGGGTGCCCGGTCACTGCGGAATCGAGGGCAATGAATTTGCTGACAACCTAGCAAGACAAGGATCAGCTCAGCAATTTATTGGTCCTGAACCGTTTCTGGGCACCTCCACATCCGCCGTGAAAGGCGAACTGATGACATGGGAAAAGCTAGAAATAGCATCCCGTTGGAATCAAACACAGGGTTGTAGACAAGCTAAACAGTTTATCTACCCAAACCCTGCAGTAGCTAAAAAACTACTCCATTTAACTCGTAGTGAACTACGCACGATCACGGGACTCCTAACAGGACACAGCCCCGCTCTTTATCATTTAAAGAATATCGGCAAGGTATCATCTGACACCTGCCGCTTTTGTAACTCTGAACCTGAAAGTTCAGCGCATCTGCTCTGCTATTGCGGAGCTCTTGCATTATCAAGGCACAACTTCTTAGGAAGTTTCCTTCTTACTCCATATCAGGTATGGAGCCTAAATCCCAAAACGGTCATTGGCTTTATAAACCATGTAGTACCGAATTGGGGCACAGGATTACAACTATTCCGCTCAACTCCATCAATGGGTATGAGCGATCCGTAAACTGTGTACAGCAATCGGGGCCTGCCACAAAAGACGATCATTAAGACTGTCACAGTGGCCTTTTAACCCAATGCCCTTCTGGCATACAAAAAAAAAAAAAAAAACGTCACAAGCACCATCAGGACGGGGCAAGACACTTATAGCGGTGTCAGATCGCATTGACGAGCTGGTTTCGGAATTCTGTGGCATTTTTTAGGAGACTCGCCATGCCCAGGGCTCGCCCCACCACACCTATCCAACTCACCGGGTGGATCAACCGTTAACGCCATGGCGCTGGATGGGGTTCCCATTTCCCTACCCTGTATGTATGTATGTATGTATGTATGTATGTATGTATGTATGTATGTATGTATGTATGTATGTATGTATGTATGTATGTATGTATGTATGTATGTATGTATGTATGTATGTATGTATGTATGTATGTATGTATGTATGTATGTATGTATGTATGTATGTATGTATGTATGTATGTATGTATGTATGTATGTATGTATGTATGTATGTATGTATGTATGTATGTATGTATGTATGTATGTATGTATGTATGTATGTATGTATGTATGTATGTATGTATGTATGTATGTATGTATGTATGTATGTATGTATGTATGTATGTATGTATGTATGTATGTATGTATGTATGTATGTATGTATGTATGTATGTATGTATGTATGTATGTATGTATGTATGTATGTATGTATGTATGTATGTATGTATGTATGTATGTATGTATGTATGTATGTATGTATGTATGTATGTATGTATGTATGTATGTATGTATGTATGTATGTATGTATGTATGTATGTATGTATGTATGTATGTATGTATGTATGTATGTATGTATGTATGTATGTATGTATGTATGTATGTATGTATGTATGTATGTATGTATGTATGTATGTATGTATGTATGTATGTATGTATGTATGTATGTATGTATGTATGAATGTATGTATGTATGTATGAATGTATGTATGTATGTATGTATGTATCCCAAGTAACAATTTGGGTTTATTACACTCTTATGATGACATTTAAGACCAAAATTGGTTTTGAAGACCACCATAAGAGTACAAAAAACTCACATTGTTGCTTGGGATGTATGTATGTATGTATGTATGTATGTATGTATGTATGTATGTATGTATGTATGTATGTATGTATGTATGTATGTATGTATGTATGTATGTATGTATGTATGTATGTATGTATGTATGTATGTATGTATGTATGTATGTATGTATGTTATGTATGTATGCATGCATGTATGTATGTATGTATGTATGTATGTATGTATGTATGTATGTATGTATGTATGTATGTATGTATGTATGTATGTATGTATGTATGTATGTATGTATGTATGTATGTATGTATGTATGTATGTATGTATGTGTGTATGTATGTATGTATGTGATGACAATTTGCAATTTTTAAATTTGCATTGAAATTCAAGAAAAGTGAAAAACATGTCAATTGTCTGAAGTTTTTGGAGCCTCTTATAGTGGAATGCGAAATTTGAAATTAAAGAAATGAAAAAACCTTTCCCGACTAAATTCCACTATTTAATATTTATTCGCGACAGATTCGTATACGCTTTGAAATAAGACACTGATGAAGCCTGCACGTCGTAGGCGAACTACGTATCTGTTGCAAATAAATATTAAATAGTGGGATTCAATCGAAAAGGTTTTTCTTTTCTTTGATTTCAGATTTCAATTGTCATTTTGTTCACTTGCTGTTACTCACAATTGTACAAGAAAAGCAAAAAGCGAAGAAAAGCAGTTAATTTAAGCATGTAGGTATAGTGGTGGATAGGATTAAAAATACTAGTGAGTTGTTTTTTCCAAATAAATTTATACTAATTTCAAACAAATTTTGCGCATCAATAGATGCTCTATTTAACCAATAGATACTAGAGCTTAGAAATGTTATATGATAAATAGGAAGTAAACGTTGCACGGTAGTAATTTGGTAAGATTTGTTTTCGTTAGTGACATTTTAAAGGACAGATGTCTTATGTCATGTATCATGTTTTAATAAATAAATTAAAAATGACAAGCACTGGAAATCATATCGATCATATTTCCCATTCTCAAGCATGTTTATGGCGCAGCTTTTGCACTATTTTTCGACCTCATCTTTTTTTTTTTTTTTTTTAATTCTATATTAGAGAGGTTTTCAGCCTGCGGCTGGTTCGCCTCTTTCGACCTCATCTTGTTTTCCTAACCCTCTAACATTGTAAAAACGATGCGATCAAGCTAATGACTATCTTTTCATGAAAGTACATTCAAAAGAAGCTTAAGTTTTGATTTTTATGCAAAAATAATTATCTGAAGGAGCGCCAGCTAAGAAAAAGTTCAATTTCTCTTTTTCATATCTAATGCTCTATTCAGTTATTTTTTCTAATTCAGATATATTGCAAAATTGAAGCCAAGCAAACTAATAGTAAAATTTTGAGATTAATCATTTTGTTGTCGATATCCTTTTTCTTCAAAAGCGAAGTATAATAATAATTTTTCTGAACTCTTGTTTTTCAAAGATGCTAACTTTTGAACGCATGGTATTAATATCAAAATATCAAAAAATCTGCTATGAACACATATTTCATATTGTCAATTCAAAACAAGTTTCGTATGTGGCTCAGAAAGCCCGAAAGTTAAGGCCGACCGATTATAAAACTAACTAAGGTGTTACAAGTATTTACGCACCCAAGGAAAGAAAATTTAATTATTCTACGCAATACGTTGGGAATTTTACTGGAAAATAAGGATTTTGAGGAATACGGAACGGATATTTAAAAATATAGTCAAGTTAATTATACATAGGTGTTCCTGAGAAATCAAATAATGATGATTGTGGCAGTAGAAAGGCTAGGTCACGCCGCTAGGTGGATTAATTCGGGGTTTTATGACTTTTATTGCTTGATAAATTTCTCCGAATTTCTGCCCTGTTGAATATTAACAGTTACTGTAAATATCTGCAAATTTATAATGATCTGCAAGACTATTCCAAAAATCTGGAATTTGCTGGCAAATCTGCAAATCTGGTATCCCTGATTCTCAGTCAACTTACTGGTCAACTGCTGGACTTCTCGATTGCTCAACTGGTTGACTACTCGATTTGATTGCTTGACTGGATTGCTTAACTGAACTGCTCAACTGAACCAGAGATGCCATATTTTCTAAAAAAAATGTCTGCAACTGCTCGAAAACCGAAAAAATCGAGCAGTTTTCCGGCTACTCGAATTTTCTGGTTTAAAAATAATCTGCGAAAATCTGCACACTTTTTTAGGAAGTCTGTGAAAGTTTAAAGAGCTTCGAACAAAAATCTGCACCAAAACAATAAAAGTCAGAAAAACTGCAAATATCTGCAAATTTATAATAATCTGCAAGACCGTTCCAAAAATCTGGAATTTGCAGACAAATCTGCAAGTCTGGTACCATGCTGCATCAAAATCCGGACGGTACCAATATCCGGACACCTTCACTAATTTATCCTTATTAAGTAATAAAATGTACAAATTATGAGGTGTAGCGGCGTGGATTACTCTGCAAATATATCGTAAGATCGTTTAAACATAGTCAGTGGTTAAGTAGGCTGCGCGAAATAACTTAAATAAATCCAAACGTAACGTTGGTGTCGAACAGTGTCTTTTTTCTGCGAGTTTTTTTAGATTACTAAACAGCAGTGTTTTCGCGATTTAAGGTTTTGGGAGCTTATTATTACAAAGAAACCAACTTTTTAGGCTTAGTATCAACAAAGAAGGTTAGTTTTCAATAATTGAGACGGTGTCATTCATTAATGTGTCGAAATAAAGTGTATTTTTATAAATAATTACGCTGTCCGGAATTAAAACCATGTTTTTAAATCCGGACATGTTTGATTATTGATGGTAACTACCTACTGTTTTTCTTAGAAAATGCGAAAGGACACACTGAACCAGGCAGAAGGTGTGGTAAGAGAAGGAGTCTCGATCCATGGAACCGTCAAAATATTTGGAAATGCAAAATACTTCAAGGCAATTAATGTAGAAGTATTTAATCACTTTCGTTCTCTGGTTAGGTACGTGGGTCAGTGTAGTACTTGACTAAAATCGTACTGTTAATGGCATTAAAAGTAAAAAAATGTATAGAGAGATGATTATTTAATACTACAAGTGACAGGTTGTTTACTTATAGGCATACATTTCTTAGACAAAATATGAAAAAGTTTTGCCTGTCCGGAAAATGATTCAAAAGTGTCCGGATATTGATTCACTGAGATGTCAGGTGTCCGGATTTATGAACAAGACAAGCCTGTTTATTTCTCTTATTTTAATGTTTTTATTGGGTTTTCATTGTAAAATTGACGTGTTATTGCGAATTTAAGCTTTATATTTGATTATAGTACAAAGCAGTTACTAGAATGTTGCGAAAATATTGTTTACGGAGCATATTAAAAATATGACCTGCTTAAGTGTCCGAATATTGATGCAGCATGGTATCCCTGAACTGAACTGTTCGATTCGACTGCTCGACTAAACTGCTTGATTGTACAGATCGACTTGACTGCTTGACTGGACAGCTCGATTTAACTGCGCGAGTGGACTACTCGACTTAACTGCACAATTGAACTGCTCGACTAAACTGCTTGACTGTACAACATGATTCATCTGCTTGGCTACACTGCTTGACTCAATTGCTCGATTCGACTGCTTGATTCCACTGCTCGACTGGACTACTGGACTCAACTGCTCGACTCGACAGCTCGAATGAACTGCTTGATTCAACTACTCGATTGGAATATTCGAATCGGCTGCTCGACTTATCTGCTCAACCCGATTGCTCGATTGATAGACTACTCGATTTGATTGCTCACCTCAACTGACAGCTTGATTCAACAGCTCGACTTAGCCACTCAATCCGACTACTCGACTCAACTGCTTGACTTAACTGTATGATTCGACTGCTCGATTCAACTGGACTACTCGACTGAACTGCTCGACTCAACTGTTCGACTTAACTGATCGACTGAACCGCTTGACCTATCTGCTCGATTCAACTGCTGGACTAGACTACTCGATTCAACTGCTCGACTGGACTACTCGATTCAACTGCACGACTGGACTGCTCGACTTCATTGCTCGTCCCGACCACTCGATTCAACTGCTCGACTCGACTTCTCGACTCGGCGCTCGGCTGGACTGCTTGACTGAACAGTTTGATTTAACTGCTCGACTCAACTGCTTAACTTCTGTTTGATTCGTCAGCTCGACTTAACTGCTCGATTCAACTGCTCGACTGGACTACTCGATTCAACTGCTCGACTGGACTCGACTGCTCGACTCTACTGCTCGAATGAATTGCTCGATTCAACTGTTCGACTTAACCGCTTGACCCGACTGCTTGACTAAACCATTCGATTCGACTGCTCGACTCAAGTGCTTGATTAGACTACTCGATTCAACTGCTCGACTGGACTACTCAACTTAACTGCTCGATTAAACTGCTAGACTGGACTGCTCGACTTTACTGCTCGACCCGACCACTCGATTCAACTGCTCGACTCGGCTGCTCGACTTAACTGCTCGACTCGACTGCTCGACAGGACTACTTGACTGAACAGCTTGATTTAACTGCCCGACTTGACTGCTCGACTTGACTGCTCGACCCGCCTGTTCGACTTGACTGCTCGACCCAACTCGATTGGTTCATTCGACTGCTCGACTCGCCTGCACAACTCGATTGCTTGTTGCGATATCATATGGTCGGTGTTAAATCAGACCGGACCAAGTCGCAAGATTTTAAAAAATGAGTTAATGATAGCAAACGATCAAGAATATCTTAGCAATAATTCACTCTAATCAGACTACATAAATGTTGCAAACAGCCAGAAGTTTTTATTCAGTTAAATAAAATCCAATACGAAGAAGTAGGACTACGAATATATATATATATATATATATATATATATATATATATATATATATATATATATATATATATATATATATATATATATATATATATATATATATATATATACTAGCTGACCCGACAAACTTCGTATTGCCACAAATTAACCTGTGTTGTACATAAATCATGAATCTCGGATGATCTTTGTCACAATCTCGAGTTTTGCAAGCCCCCCAGTGGGCGGCGCTTCCGACGGCGGGTCACCGGCAACACTCGCGACCGTCTCGTCCTGAATGATCTAGTGTTACTATAGATAGTTTTTGTGGTCTTGTATTGACTAATGTTTTATGGAAGAGTCTCGAATTTCTCGAGTTCGATTAGTTTTTGAGTTTCGCAAAAATTTCTGTTTTATTTGTATGAGAGTCCATACCCCCCTACCACAGGGGTGAGAGGTCTCTAACTATCGTAAAATAAATTCAAGACTCCAAAATCTCCCACATGCCAAATTTGGTTCCATTTGCTTGATTAGTTCTCAAGTTATAAGGAAATTTGAATTTCATTTGTATGGGAGCTCCCCTCTTAAAAGGGGAAGGGGTCGTAATTCACCATAGAAAAAATTTCTGCCATCTAAAACTCCCACATGCCAAATTTGGTTCCATTTGATTGGTTAGTTCTCGAGATAAGAGGAAATTTGCATTTCATTTGTATGGAAGCTTACCCTCTTAAAGGGGAGATGGGCCATAATTCGCTTTCTAAAGAAGAGAGGGGTCTCAATTCACCATAGAAAAAAATCTTGCGTCCAAAACCACTTACATGTCAAATTTGGTTTCATTTGCTTGATTAGTTCTCGAGTTATGGGGAAATTTGTTTTTCATTTGTATAGGAGCCCCCCCCCTCTTAAAGTGGGGAAATCCATAGAAAATATACCATAGAAAATATTCTTGCCTACAAAACCACCCACATGATAAATTTGGTTCCAGTTGCTTGATTAGTTCTAGAGTTATGAGGAAATTTGTATTTCGTTTGTATGAGAGCCCCCCCTCTTAAAAAGGTAAATGGTCCTAATTCATCATAGAAAAAATGGTTGTCTCCAAAAACACCCACATGCCAAATATGGTTCCATTTGCTTGATTAGTTCTCGAATTATGAGGAAATTTGTTTGTTTATTTGTTTATTTGTTTATTTATTTATAATCCATCTGACAATTTGTCTTAATGAAGTGTATGATGTACTTATATAATATTTAATCTTTTCACTCGGTTAACAAATTGGGATGCAGACATTCCAAACTCGAACACAGATTCCACCGAAGTAAACAGGCGTACCATCGCAGCGATAGGCTGGTTGTAACCATAGCGTGTTCGATAAAATCCTGGCTGCATTAATGATCGCTGTCGCAAGGATCTTCCTGATGCCCGGAAATCAAGCAGGGATAAAAGATGTGGGCAATCGATGTCACCAGCGAGCAATTTAACAACGAAAGCGGCTTGCTGGATTTTTCGTCTCCGAGCGAGCGTTTCGAGACTAAGCAGTTGACATCTATCTGGATACGCTGGGAGATTCCAGGGATAACGCCATGGAAGATTCCTGAGAGCGAGCCGTATGAATCTTTTTTGGACTCGCTCGATCCTTAAGTTCCACGTTACGTCGTTCGGTGTCCATATAATGGAAGTGTTTTCAAGGATCGGCCTAACAAGAGAACAGTATAATGCCTTTAAGCAATGCGGATCCGTAAAGTCCTTGGCAATCTTGGAGATGAAGCCAAGCTGTCGGTTTGCCTTAGAAATGATCGACTTATAGTGCGCATGAAAGGTAAGCTTAGGATCCAGTAGAATACCAAGGTCCGTTACATGGTCCACTCGATTCAAAATAGTACCGTCGATATGGTAATCAAACATAATCGGATCTGAAGAACGATGAAAGGTCATGACGTTGCATTTTGCGATACTTATAACAAGTTTGTTCAGCTGACACCAATTGACGAACACGTTTAGCAACATTTGCAGATGGAGGCAGTCCTCAATAGAGCGCACCACTACGTAGATTTTCAAATCATCGGCGTAAATGAGTTTGCATCTGTAACCAAGCGAGAATGCAACATCGTTGAAGAAAACGACGAACAAAAGTGGTCCTAAATTGCTCCCTTGCGGAACTCCAGATTTATTAACAAACGGTGACGAGATGCTTATACCGTGTTTGACATGAAGCGTTCTTTCAATCAGATAGGATGAAAGCCACGACACCAATCTGCTCGAGGCTCCCATTCGCAACAATTTACGCAGTAACACTTTGTGGCTAGTTTTGTCGAAAGCCGCTTTCAGATCCGTATAGATGACATCAACTTGCGCTCTGCCTTCCATAGCCGTCGAACAAGTGGTAACAAAGTCTAACAAGTTTGTAGTTACGGATCTGCCGGGAATGAAACCATGTTGGTCAGAGGAGATATGAGACTTCGTTGCTTGTAGAATTCGGTCGCTGACGATAATGTCGAACAGTTTCGAGGCGGCGGAAAGGCTGGTAATCCCACGGTAATTTCTGACGTCACGACGATCACCACTTTTATACACGGGAAACATGTATGACAGCTTCCAGCTCGCAGGAAATTCTCCCCCAACGAATGATCGGTTAAAAATGGCGGCTAACGGCTCAGCAAAAGAACTAGCACAGCGACAGAAAACAACAGCCGGGATTCCGTCCGGTCCAGGAACGTACGAGCTTTTTAACTTTTTTGAGGCAGCAACAATCATGGCGGGCGAAATTTCAAACGTATCCAGGTCTACAGAATCCAGTGAGACATTAGACGCGGCAAGTTCGGCGTCTGCATCGGACGATTGTTCAGCTTGAAAGACTGAAGCAAAATGTATCGCAAAGAAATCACATGTTTCGGCTTCACTCGTAGATTCTCTGCCATCGTAAACCATGTTAGATGGGATTGACTGATTTTTCCTCTTCGTATTCACAAAACTCCAAAACGATTTTGGATTCCGACGCAAACCAAACTGCACCCTTAGAACGTACGACTTATAAAGTGCAGCATTTAACTTTCTGTAGTTGTCACTCGCCCTCTTGAAATTGTTCTTTAACACTACTGATCTATCAATCCTCAAACGACACAGCCAACGATTGCGGTCCCTTTTCGCTCGACGAAGAAGAGAAGTACTCCATGAAGGTGAAATTGGTTTTCTCTTCACTGGAACGTTTGAGTTTAGCCATTGACGAATAACATCGCCGAACAGGGAGGCCATTCCATGAACATCCACGCAATTGTGGATACAGCGCCAATCTACAGCTGATAGGTAAGCAGAAAGTCTGTCGAAGTCGATTTTCCGGAAATTAAGTTCTCTCCTGCGTTCATCAGTCGTTGGTAGCGACTCCGAAAGTTCGCCACAAACATTAATGCGAATATCCAGTGGAGGATGATGAAGATCTACTGGTAGTAGGGGATCCTCTGAAGCGGTAACCGCAGCACGGCTGGCCTCAGACACAAAAACTAAATCTAGAGAGCGGCCGTTGTTATTCAGTTGTAGATTTACTTGATTCATGGTCAAGAAATCCATGCCATCGACCAATGCTATATTCGCTGGAGTTAAATATGACACGTTAGGAAGAGTACCGCTCTCGTCTTTGCGCCATGCAATGCGGGGTTGATTGTAATCGCCGCACACAAGGACAGTATCACCTTGAGAGGCCTTGTTGCACAGTTCACGGACGGTGCTAATGTGCTCTTCAATTATATCAACTGATCGGCTTTTGTCGGGAGGAATGTAAATATTGCACATCAGGAAACGATGACCCCGTATCGTAGCAGAGACACACACTTGCTCCAGGCTATTGCCGTTACATGTGTTAATGCGGGAACAACCATGCCGCTCGGCAACAGCAATTAACACACCGCCAAAACTATGCTTGTCGCTGTTAACACTGGATCGGTCGCAACGGAATACATTGAATGAGGTACCGAAAATCTGCAGTGAATTGATGCTGTCATTTAACCCAGTCTCCGTTAGCATAATTACGTCGTAGATGCCAGAAAGATATCGTCAAGTTTGGTCCTCAATCCTCTTACATTCTGATAATAAAACCAGAGGGCATCATCGGCAGCGGTAAGGGCAAGCTTCGGGTTCTTATCGTCTAAATTAACACGCGCGAAGTCACTATTTATTGCTGCATCATTTCCGGTGGAGTATCGAGCGGAGTATCGAGCGTTGGCGTCAAGTTCACAGCTGGGGATCTCCGAAATTTTTTGGCAGAATAATCCTCAAACTCGCGGAATACAATACCTTCCGGCCAAGTCGAAGGGTCAAGTGCATCCGACTTTAGCGCAGGATCCAGACCGACTTTGAAGGAAATGAACGTCATACTACTAATGTCCGCCGCTTTTCCCACCAGCCTTACAACTTCAGGTTCTTGGGATATCTCGAGATTTGCTCGTACCATAGCAGAAACTTGTTCATTTGTCACATCCGGGCGAATGCGGGATAAGTAGACCCAAAATTTGTTTGCCGAATTGTCAACTACGGGAACGGACACAACGTTTTGCCCTGCTTGCTTAGAACCGGATTGGCATTCGGATGCTTTATAAGCCAGATCAGGTACACGGGGACGTTTTGCAGCGCGAACGGGTTCAATTGACGGCCAACGTTTGACCACTGGCGACAAAACTGAAGGAACCGTTTTTGAAGACATCTGCTTAATTTCCGACTGAAGATTGTTGATTGCAGCCGTAAGAGACATCAGCGGAGATTTTTCGTCAGCTAGCTTCGTAATAGAACGAAGGTGACTGCTCTCAAACATCTCAGCACACTGATCACACATCTGATACACATAAGTTTTTACGATGGGATTGAAAATAATTCGTTAGGGCACGAGTAACACCCGAGCACGACATGTGGAGTCTGCAACCACAGTAACCACGGCAGGTAACGAAATCGGTGCCAGTTATTTCCTGGCTGCACTTAGCACAACAACTTTTCTCAGTGCTCATCGTCGCACAATATCCGACTCGCACTCAACAAGGCACACAAGCAGCAAGCAATGTACATATACGATAGCGCAAAAGCGGCAACGGTCTGCTCGTATGGATTATCTATTGTTTAAGGTACTGCGATGAAACAATCCAACTGGAATGAAGCGGCAGCGGGCACAGCACACAAAAATAAATGTACAAATTTTCACTGATATCAACAATTACACTTTGAACTGCACTTTATTGAAACTCAGTAGACAAACACGAAATGAATGGTTAAAAATTAAAAGGTTCTTGGTACAAAAACACTTTAAAAACGGTGATAAATAAACTCTCTAAAATAAACTCGACTAGCTTAGCTTGACAAGCACAGCACATTGTATTTCATTTGTGAAGAAGCACCCCCTCTTAAAGTTGGGAGGGGTCCTAATTCACCATATAAAATATTTTTGCCTCCAGAAACCTCCACATGCCAAGTTTGGTTCTATTTGCTTGATTAGTTCTCGAGTTATGAGGAAATTTGATTTTCATTTGTATGGGAGCCCCCCCTCCTTAAGTGGGTAGGGGTCCCAATTCATCATAGAAAAAATTTTTGTCTCCAAAAACACCCACGTGCCAAATTTGGTTCCATTTGCTTGATTAGTTCTCGAGTTATGAGGCAATTTGTATTTCGTTTGTATAGGAGCCCCCCCTCTTAAAGTTGGGAGGGGTCCTAGTTCACCATAGAAAATATTATTGCCCTCGAAAACTTTCACATGCCAAATTTGGTTTCATTTGCTTGATTAGCTCTCGAGTTATGAGGAAATTTGTATTTCATTTGTATAGGAGCCCCCCCTCCTAAAGTGAGGAGGGGTCCCAGTTCATCATAGAAAAAATTTTTGTCTCCAAAAACACCCACGTGCCCAATTTTGTTCCATTTGCTTAATCAGTTCTCGAGTTATGAGGAAATTTGTATTTCGTTTGTATAGGAGCCCCCCCCTCTTAAAGTGGGAAGGGGTCCTTATTCACCATAGAAAATATTCTTGCCCTCGAAAACTTTCACATGCCAAATTTTGTTCCATTTGCTTGATTAGTTCTTCAGTTATGAGGAAATTTGTATTTCATGTGTATAGGATCCCCCCCTCCTAAAACGGGGAGGGGTCCCAATTCATCATAGAAAAAATTTTTGTCTCCAAAAACACCCACATGCCAAATTTGGTTCCATTTGCTTAATTACTTCTCGAGTTATGAGGAAATTTGTATTTCGTTTGTATAGGAGCCCCACCTCTTAAAGTGGGAAGGGGTCCTTATTCACCATAGAAAATATTCTTGCCCTCGAAAACTTTCACATGCCAAATTTTGTTCCATTTGCTTGATTAGTTCTTCAGTTATGAGGAAATTTGTATTTCATGTGTATAGGATCCCCTCCTCCTAAAACGGGGAGGGGTCCCAATTTATCATAGAAAAAATTTTTGTCTCCAAAAACACCCACATGCCAAATTTGGTTCCATTTGCTTAATTACTTCTCGAGTTATGAGGAAATTTGTATTTCGTTTGTATAGGAGCCCCACCTCTTAAAGTGGGAAGGGGTCCTTATTCACCATAGAAAATATTCTTGCCCTCGAAAACTTTCACATGCCAAATTTTGTTCCATTTGCTTGATTAGTTCTTCAGTTATGAGGAAATTTGTATTTCATGTGTATAGGATCCCCCCCTCCTAAAACGGGGAGGGGTCCCAATTCATCATAGAAAAAATTCTTGTCACCGAAAACACCCACATGCCAAATTTTGTTCTATTTGCTTGATTAGTTGTCGAGTTATGCAGAAATTTGTGTTTCATTTGTATGGGAGCCCCCCCTCTTAGTGTGGGGAGGGGTTTCTAACCATCACTAAAACCATTCCTAGCCCCAAAAACCCTCTACATGCGTATTTTCATGCCGATTGGTTCAGCAGTTTTTGATTCTATAAGGAACATACGGACAGACAGACAGACAGACAGACAGACAGACAGACAGACAGACAGACAGACAGACAGACAGACAGACAGACAGACAGACAGACAGACAGACAGACAGACAGACAGACAGACAGACAGACAGACAGACAGACAGACAGACAGACAGACAGACAGACAGACAGACAGACAGACAGACAGACAGACAGACAGACAGACAGACAGACAGACAGACAGACAGACAGACAGACAGACAGACAGACAGACAGACAGACAGACAGACAGACAGACAGACAGACAGACAGACAGACAGACAGACAGACAGACAGACAGACAGACAGACAGACAGACAGACAGACAGACAGACAGACAGACAGACAGACAGACAGACAGACAGACAGACAGACAGACAGACAGACAGACAGACAGACAGACAGACAGACAGACAGACAGACAGACAGACAGACAGACAGACAGACAGACAGACAGACAGACAGACAGACAGACAGACAGACAGACAGACAGACAGACAGACAGACAGACAGACAGACAGACAGACAGACAGACAGACAGACAGACAGACAGACAGACAGACAGACAGACAGACAGACAGACAGACAGACAGACAGACAGACAGACAGACAGACAGACAGACAGACAGACAGACAGACAGACAGACAGACAGACAGACAGACAGACAGACAGACAGACAGACAGACAGACAGACAGACAGACAGACAGACAGACAGACAGACAGACAGACAGACAGACAGACAGACAGACAGACAGACAGACAGACAGACAGACAGACAGACAGACAGACAGACAGACAGACAGACAGACAGACAGACAGACAGACAGACAGACAGACAGACAGACAGACAGACAGACAGACAGACAGACAGACAGACAGACAGACAGACAGACAGACAGACAGACAGACAGACAGACAGACAGACAGACAGACAGACAGACAGACAGACAGACAGACAGACAGACAGACAGACAGACAGACAGACAGACAGACAGACAGACAGACAGACAGACAGACAGACAGACAGACAGACAGACAGACAGACAGACAGACAGACAGACAGACAGACAGACAGACAGACAGACAGACAGACAGACAGACAGACAGACAGACAGACAGACAGACAGACAGACAGACAGACAGACAGACAGACAGACAGACAGACAGACAGACAGACAGACAGACAGACAGACAGACAGACAGACAGACAGACAGACAGACAGACAGACAGACAGACAGACAGACAGACAGACAGACAGACAGACAGACAGACAGACAGACAGACAGACAGACAGACAGACAGACAGACAGACAGACAGACAGACAGACAGACAGACAGACAGACAGACAGACAGACAGACAGACAGACAGACAGACAGACAGACAGACAGACAGACAGACAGACAGACAGACAGACAGACAGACAGACAGACAGACAGACAGACAGACAGACAGACAGACAGACAGACAGACAGACAGACAGACAGACAGACAGACAGACAGACAGACAGACAGACAGACAGACAGACAGACAGACAGACAGACAGACAGACAGACAGACAGACAGACAGACAGACAGACAGACAGACAGACAGACAGACAGACAGACAGACAGACAGACAGACAGACAGACAGACAGACAGACAGACAGACAGACAGACAGACAGACAGACAGACAGACAGACAGACAGACAGACAGACAGACAGACAGACAGACAGACAGACAGACAGACAGACAGACAGACAGACAGACAGACAGACAGACAGACAGACAGACAGACAGACAGACAGACAGACAGACAGACAGACAGACAGACAGACAGACAGACAGACAGACAGACAGACAGACAGACAGACAGACAGACAGACAGACAGACAGACAGACAGACAGACAGACAGACAGACAGACAGACAGACAGACAGACAGACAGACAGACAGACAGACAGACAGACAGACAGACAGACAGACAGACAGACAGACAGACAGACAGACAGACAGACAGACAGACAGACAGACAGACAGACAGACAGACAGACAGACAGACAGACAGACAGACAGACAGACAGACAGACAGACAGACAGACAGACAGACAGACAGACAGACAGACAGACAGACAGACAGACAGACAGACAGACAGACAGACAGACAGACAGACAGACAGACAGACAGACAGACAGACAGACAGACAGACAGACAGACAGACAGACAGACAGACAGACAGACAGACAGACAGACAGACAGACAGACAGACAGACAGACAGACAGACAGACAGACAGACAGACAGACAGACAGACAGACAGACAGACAGACAGACAGACAGACAGACAGACAGACAGACAGACAGACAGACAGACAGACAGACAGACAGACAGACAGACAGACAGACAGACAGACAGACAGACAGACAGACAGACAGACAGACAGACAGACAGACAGACAGACAGACAGACAGACAGACAGACAGACAGACAGACAGACAGACAGACAGACAGACAGACAGACAGACAGACAGACAGACAGACAGACAGACAGACAGACAGACAGACAGACAGACAGACAGACAGACAGACAGACAGACAGACAGACAGACAGACAGACAGACAGACAGACAGACAGACAGACAGACAGACAGACAGACAGACAGACAGACAGACAGACAGACAGACAGACAGACAGACAGACAGACAGACAGACAGACAGACAGACAGACAGACAGACAGACAGACAGACAGACAGACAGACAGACAGACAGACAGACAGACAGACAGACAGACAGACAGACAGACAGACAGACAGACAGACAGACAGACAGACAGACAGACAGACAGACAGACAGACAGACAGACAGACAGACAGACAGACAGACAGACAGACAGACAGACAGACAGACAGACAGACAGACAGACAGACAGACAGACAGACAGACAGACAGACAGACAGACAGACAGACAGACAGACAGACAGACAGACAGACAGACAGACAGACAGACAGACAGACAGACAGACAGACAGACAGACAGACAGACAGACAGACAGACAGACAGACAGACAGACAGACAGACAGACAGACAGACAGACAGACAGACAGACAGACAGACAGACAGACAGACAGACAGACAGACAGACAGACAGACAGACAGACAGACAGACAGACAGACAGACAGACAGACAGACAGACAGACAGACAGACAGACAGACAGACAGACAGACAGACAGACAGACAGACAGACAGACAGACAGACAGACAGACAGACAGACAGACAGACAGACAGACAGACAGACAGACAGACAGACAGACAGACAGACAGACAGACAGACAGACAGACAGACAGACAGACAGACAGACAGACAGACAGACAGACAGACAGACAGACAGACAGACAGACAGACAGACAGACAGACAGACAGACAGACAGACAGACAGACAGACAGACAGACAGACAGACAGACAGACAGACAGACAGACAGACAGACAGACAGACAGACAGACAGACAGACAGACAGACAGACAGACAGACAGACAGACAGACAGACAGACAGACAGACAGACAGACAGACAGACAGACAGACAGACAGACAGACAGACAGACAGACAGACAGACAGACAGACAGACAGACAGACAGACAGACAGACAGACAGACAGACAGACAGACAGACAGACAGACAGACAGACAGACAGACAGACAGACAGACAGACAGACAGACAGACAGACAGACAGACAGACAGACAGACAAACCGAAATCCTTCTTTATTGGTATACTAGCTGACCCGACAAACTTCGTATTGCCACAAATTAACCTGTGTTGTACATAAATCATGAATCTCGGATGATCTTTGTCACAATCTCGAGTTTTGCAAGCCCCCCAGTGGGCGGCGCTTCCGACGGCGGGTCACCGGCAACACTCACACACACTGAATAATCTAGTGTTACTATAGATAGTTTTTGTGGTCTTGTATTGACTAATGTTTTATGGAAGAGTCTCGAATTTCTCGAGTTCGATTAGTTTTTGAGTTTCGCAAAAATTTCTGTTTTATTTGTATGAGAGTCCATATCCCCCTACCACAGGGGTGAGAGGTCTCTAACTATCGTAAAATAAATTCAAGACTCCAAAATCTCCCACATGCCAAATATGGTTCCATTTGCTTGATTAGTTCTCGAGTTATGAGGAAATTTGTTTTTCATTTGTGTAGAGCACCCCCTCTTAAAGTTGGGAGGGGTCCTAATTCACCATAGAAAATATTTTTGCCTCCAGAAACCTCCACATGCCAAATTTGGTTCTATTTGCTTGATTAGTTCTCGAGTTATGAGGAAATTTGAATTTCATTTGTATAGGAGCCCCCCCCTCCTAAAGTGGGTAGGGGTCCCAATTCATCATAGAAAAAATGTTTGTCTCCAAAAACACCCACGTGCCAAATTTGGTTCCATTTGCTTGATTAGTTCTCGAGTTATGAGGAAATTTGTATTTCGTTTGTATAGGAGCCCCCCCTCTTAAAGTTGGGAGGGGTCCTAATTCACCATAGAAAATATTCTTGCCCTCGAAAACTTTCACATGCCAAATTTGGTTTCATTTGCTTGATTAGCTCTCGAGTTATGAGGAAATTTGTATTTCATTTGTATAGGAGCCCCCCCTTCTAAAGTGAGGAGGGGTCCCAGTTCATCATAGAAAAAATTTTTGTCTCCAAAAACACCCACATGTCAAATTTGGTCCCATTTGCTTGATTAGTTCTCGAGTTATGAGGAAATTTGTATTTCGTTTGTATAGGAGCCCCCCCTCTTAAAGTGGGGAGGGGTTCTAATTCACCATAGAAAATATTCATGCCCTAGAAAACTTTCACATGCCAAATTTTGTTCCATTTGCTTGATTAATTCTCAAGTTATGAGGAAATTTGCATTTCATTTGTATAGGAGCCCCCCTTCTAAAAGTGGGGAGGGGTTCCAATTCATCATAGAAAAAAATTTTGTCTCCAAAACACCCACGTGCCAAATTTTGTTCCATTTGCTTGATTAGTTCTCGAGTTATGAGGAAATTTGTATTTAGTTTGTATAGGAGCCCCCCCTCTTAAAGTGGGGAGGGGTCCTTATTCACCATAGAAAATATTCTTGCCCTCGAAAACTTTCACATGCCAAATTTTGTTCCATTTGCTTGATTAGTTCTTCAGTTATGAGGAAATTTGTATTTCATGTGTATAGGATCCCCCCTCCTAAAACGGGGAGAAGTCCCAAATTATCATAGAAAAAATTTTTGTCTCCAAAAACACCCACATGCCAAATTTGGTTCCATTTGCTTAATTACTTCTCGAGTTATGAGGAAATTTGTGTTTCTTTGGTACAGTAGCCCCCCTCCCTCTTAAAGTGGGGAGGGGTCCAAATTTACTATAGAAAATATTCTTGCCCTCGAAAACCTTCACATGCCAAATTTGGTTCCATTTGCTTGATTAGTTCTCGAGTTATGAGGAAATTTGTATGGAAGCCTCCCCTTTTAAAGAGGAGAGGAGTTATAATTCCCCTTATAAAGAGGGGAGGGGTCTCAATTTACCATAGAATAAATTCTTGTCACCGAAAACACCCACATGCCAAATTTTGTTCTATTTGCTTGATTAGTTGTCGTGTTATGCAGAAATTTGTGTTTCATTTGTATGGGAGCCCCACCTCTTAGTGGGGGGAGGGGTTTCTAACCATCACTAAAACCTTTCCAAAAAACCTCTACATGCATATTTTCATGCCGATTGGTTCAGTAGTTTTCGATTCTATAGGGAACATACGGACAGACAGACAGACAGACAGAAATCCTTCTTTATAGGTAAAGATATATATTATATATATATATATATATATATATATATATATATATATATATATATATATATATATATATATATATATATATATATATATATATATATATATATATATATATATATATATATATATATATACTAGCTGACCCGACAAACTTCGTATTGCCACAAATTAACCTGTGTTGTACATAAATCATGAATCTCGGATGATCTTTGTCACAATCTCGAGTTTTGCAAGCCCCCCAGTGGGCGGCGCTTTCGACGGCGGGTCACCGGCAACACTCGCGACCGTCTCGTCTTGAATGATCTAGTGTTACTATAGATAGTTTTTGTGGTCTTGTATTGACTAATGTTTTATGGAAGAGTCTCGAATTTCTCGAGTTCGATTAGTTTTTGAGTTTCGCAAAAATTTCTGTTTTATTTGTATGAGAGTCCATATCCCCCTACCACAGGGGTGAGAGGTTTCTAACTATCGTAAAATAAATTCAAGACTCCAAAATCTCCCACATGCCAAATTTGGTTCCATTTGCTTGATTAGTTCTCAAGTTATAAGGAAATTTGAATTTCATTTGTATGGGAGCTCCCCTCTTAAAAGGGGAGCTGGTCGTAATTCACCATAGAAAAAATTTCTGCCATCTAAAACTCCCACATGCCTAATTTGGTTCCATTTGATTGATTAGTTCTCGAGATAAGAGGAAATTTGCATTTCATTTGTATGGAAGCCCACCCTCTTAAAGGGGAGATGGGCCATAACTCGCTTTCTAAAGAAGAGAGGGGTCTCAATTCACCATAGAAAAAAATCTTGCGTCCAAAACCACTTACATGTCAATTTTGGTTCCATTTGCTTGATTAGTTCTCGAGTTATGAGGAAATTTGTTTTTCATCTGTATAGGAGCCCCCCCCCTTAAAAAGTGGGGAAATCCATAGAAAATATACCATAGAAAATATTCTTGCCCACAAAAACACCCACATGATAAATTTGGTTCCATTTGCTTGATTAGTTCTAGAGTTATGAGGAAATTTGTATTTCGTTTGTATGAGAGCCCCCACTCTTAAAAAGGTAAGGGGTCCTAATTCTTCATAGAAAAAATGGTTGCCTCCAAAAACACCCACATGCCAAATATGGTTCCATTTGCTTGATTAGTTCTCGAATTCTGAGGAAATTTGTATTTCATTTGTGTAGAAGCACCCCCTCTTAAAGTTGGGAGAGGTCCTAATTCATCATAGAAAATATTTTTGCCTCCAGAAACCTACACATGCCAAATTTGGTTCTATTTGCTTGATTAGTTCTCGAGTTATGAGGAAATTTGAATTTCATTTGTATAGGAGCCCCCCCCCCCTCCTAAACTGAGTAGGGGTCCCAATTCATCATAGAACAAAATTTTGTCTCCAAAACCACCCACGTGCCAAATTTGGTTCCATTTGCTTGATTAGTTCTTGAGTTATGAGGAAATTTGTATTTCGTTTGTATAGGAGCCCCCCCTCTTAAAGTTGAGAGGGATCCTAATTCACCATAGAAAATATTCTTGCCCTCGAAAACTTTCACATGCCAAATTTGGTTTCATTTGCTTGATTAGCTCTCGAGTTATGAGGAAATTTGTATTTCATTTGTATAGAAGCCCCCCCCTCCTAAAGTGAGGAGGGGTCCCAGTTCATCATAGAAAAAATTTTTATCTCCAAAAACACGTGCCAAATTTTGTTCCATTTGCTTGATTAGTTCTCGAGTTATGAGGAAATTTGTATTTCGTTTGTATAGGAGCCCCCCCTCTTAAAGTTGGGAGGGGTCCTTATTTGCCATAGAAAATATTTTTGCCCTCGAAAACTTTCACATGCGAAATTTTGTTCCATTTGCTTGATTAGTTCTTCAGTTATGAGGAAATTTGTATTTCATGTGTATAGGATCCCCCCCTCCTAAAACGGGGAGGGGTCCCAATTTATTATAGAAAAAAATTTTGTCTCCAAAAACACCCACATGCCAACTTTGGTTCCATTTGCTTAATTACTTCTCGAGTTATGAGGAAAATTGTGTTTCTTTGGTACAGGAGCCCCCCCTCTTAAAGTGGGGAGGGGTCCTAATTTACTATAGAAAATATTCTTGACCTCGAAAACCTTCACATGCCAAATTTGGTTCCATTTGCTTGATTCGTTCTCGAGTTATGAGGAAGCCCCCCCTTTTAAAGAGGAGAGGAGTTATAATTCCCCTTATAAAGAGGGGAGGGGTCTCAATTTACCATAGAATAAATTCTTGTCACCGAAAACACTCACATGCCAAATTTTGTTCTATTTGCTTGATTAGTTGTCGAGTTATGCAGAAATTTGTGTTTCATTTGTATCGGAGCCCCCCCTCTTAGTGGGGGGAGGGGTTTCTAACCGTCACTAAAACCTTTCCTGGCCCCAAAAAACCTCTACATGCATATTTTCATGCCGATTGGTTCAGTAGTTTTCGATTCTATAAGGAACATACGGACAGACAGACAGACAGAAATCCTTCTTTATAGGTATAGATATAAATATATATATATATATATATATATATATATATATATATATATATATATATATATATATATATATATATATATATATATATATATATATATATATATATATATATATATATATATATATATATATATATATAGTGGGGGGAGGGGTTTCTAACCATCTCTAAAACCTTTCCAAAAAACCTCTACATGCATATTTTCATGCCGATTGGTTCAGTAGTTTTCGATTCTATAGGGAACATACGGACAGACAGACAGACAGACAGACAGAAATCCTTCTTAATAGGTAAAGATATATATATATAGGTAAAGATATATATATATATAAGTTAAGAGTTGGGTTACATACGAGGAGTTTTTAAAAAAAGGAAACTAAGTACTGCCCGCTACAGTGGTCGTCAATGGAATGGTTTTATTGGAATCGTTTATGGTACTCACTGCCCTAGTCTGTTGCCTAAAATATGCTAAGCCTGCAAGACCTGGCGATGTCACGTTGCATGCACTGATGTTGATATTCGATGCCTTCGATCGTCCGGTGTTGCTGGGTATCAAAACTGCTGACTGTTTTCCTGTACAGGTGATTGATCGCTGAGTTAGAGTTGGTTGGTTGTCGTTCGGTGCGTGTACTTTGGATCCGTCGTTAACTCGTCGCTCCTCAAGTATTGCTCGTCCCGAGCAATCGCCTGTGTCTGTTAGCTGGTGAATTTTGATGATGCCAAAAATTATAAGTCCGATCATGAAAATTATGGTAATGCTGAGCGATGTGAAACCGACTAAGTGTTTTTCGTCGATTGTTTCTAGGTGTCTGTTTTGTAGATTGAGTTCGTGCAGCTCTGTAAAATTTACATGCCTTTCGATTTGCAGGGGTTTTATTTTCCCAGGTTGCAGTGGAAGAATTATTGGTCGGTAGAACTGAAGTTCGTAATTTTCATAGAGCTGGTTTCCAACGTATATTGAACAATTGCGGAATGTTACTAGGTGGATTCCGGTTAATTTTTCGTTGCTGACGCCGCAGGTGCTGTTGATTTTTACGTCTTGGTGAACGGTTTGAACCAACAGTGTGTCTGGGGCTAGCATTTTTATATCTGAAGTTGGAGGTTTTTCTGAAAGGTTGCAATTACCATGATGGCCTCGCAAAAGTGGTGCTTCGCATAGGCTATCGCTGATATCGGTTAATTGTGTCCGTTAACAGATCGTAACTTTATTCTTGGCATTGTGAGTTGATTGCCAAAATCTCCATTTCATTCATAAATACTGTTTTGTAGGGTATCTTGGCTGTATGATTGAGAAGAGGTAATGGTTCGATGATGATTTTTCTGTAGGATGTGGTAACTAGTTGCGGAATGTTTACGCTGATGATTAATGTTGATCCCTTGTAAATTATGGTGGTCGTGAGGTAGCCGCTGGCATCGTCAAGTCTATTGATTTCTAAGCCCTGATTCTTGATCTCTTGTGCTATTATCTTTAATTCTTTAGGTGTCAGTAAAAATTTGCTTACAATGTTTAATTTGGCTAACATTATTGCGTACTCGATTGATTTAAGAGTTTCTAGGAAAGTATCCATCTGTAGAATGATTGATAGTTTTTGAAATTCTGATATAATGTAATCATCTTTTTCGATTATGTTGTGCAAAATGCTTTGATGGTTTCTAATTTCGTTGTTAATCAGTTGAAGTCTGTTTTCGAATTTTGTGTTGATTTTTATCTGTCTATTATTTTGCTTTATCAGAGAATTTCCTGTTTTTCTAAGCTCATTCAAATTATTGTCAATTAGAATCATATCTTCTGCGTCTAGGTTGCCTGTAATAAATTTGATTGCACTTCCTAACATGTTAATTGAGCGTCTGTTTCTATTTGATTTGATATGTAACAAACTGAAGAATGATTTAATTTCTTTTAGTTTCATTCTGATGATACCTGAGAAATCACTGGATGAATTGTTTAGCTGATTGATTACGTTTTCAATAATTGATACGGAAATTTCGAATTGTGGGAAATCGATAATATGCAATAGTCTATCATGTCCAGCAATTACTCTCCCTTCCCCCCTTTGTAAAAGCAACGCTCCTGCGTTGTTGGTAATGTCGTGGATTTGAATGGATTGTTGGTAGGATGGTGGGATGTTGGTGTTTATGAGGAATATTGTTAGGATTATCCTTGCCGTATTTTCCATCTTGTTGGCCTAAAAATATACAAAGCATTAGTTATTGTACTTGAAAAGAATGTGCAACACGGTCTTTTAGATCCGTTTCACATTCTCTTTGTGTATCTCCCGGCCAGAGTCGTCTTCAAAGGTTCTGCCTTTGTCCTCGACCACTCTGATCGGTGAATACTGTGGCTTGGTCTTCTTTTTTATTCCTTGCACTTTGTTATATGCGATTTTGTTCGGCTCGAAGTCTGGTTCGATTTCTCTGTGTTTGTTGTGATAGTCAAGGTTCTGTTTTTTTGACTTTTCATGTGCTAAAATAATTTCATCATATACTTTGTTTCTGTTTTGGATCATTAATTCCATATCGAGAGACCTTTCTTGATTGTGTTTCAATCCAAAGAAGGCTTCTCTTGGTTTAATCTTGATTGCGGAATGGATAGTGTTATTGTATTGTGTGCAAGCAATATAAAAGATTTCCTTCGTACTTAGATCTTCATAGTTTGGTTTGGTGCATCGAAAGATCTCGGTTACGGTAGAGTGAAACCTTTCGACGGTACCATTACTTTCACTATGGTTAGGAGGTGTATAATAGATTTCTATATCTAGATCATGTAGGAGTCCTCGTACTTCTACTGATCGCAAAGACGGTTCATTGTCACATATTATTTTCTTCGGTGTTCCATACGTTTTTATGAATTTTGTCAGTCCTTTTCTGACGTCTACTATGCTTCTTGATTTAATATGTGTCAATGATCCAAAGCGGGAAAACTTATCGACTGCTGAAAGGAAGTATATTTGTTGCGCGGTAAAAATATCAATATGTACAATATCTAGAGGTCTATTAGGATTAGGGGTAGAACCTAGCTTAAGTTTAAAGGGATGACGTTCATATTTGTTCTTGTGACAGGTTTCACAGAACTTAATATGATCTCTAATTTTTGCTTTCATCTTAGGAAAGTAAAATCTTTTAGAGATTTGTTGAAGATTCTCCCATATACCTCTATGCGAGCGATCGTGTGTCTGTTCAATGGTGATGTTTTGTTCCTCCAAGGTTCTTAGATCGATCATTAATTGTTGCGTTAAGTAAATTTTAAACGGTTTCGTTCTACTGAAATGGTTTTTATAAACTGTTTGGATTAAATTCATGAGACTTTCTGGACAATAAATACAATTCGCTCTTCTCAAATCCATAAAGTCTTTAAACATTTTGAAAATTGCGGGTACACCGAAGACGAGTCTTGTAATCGTTCTTCGATATACTCTCGGAAAAATTTGTTCATAGTTATCTGGTTCGTCTGGACCTATTTTCAATATTATTTGGTTACTGAAACTGTTCAGCGGTTTCTCAGTGCAACTTATGAATTCTGAGTCGTCAGTGTCTGCCGAGTGCACGGTAGCATCATCAGACGACACGTCCTCATTTTCGTTAATATTAAGGTTAATATTAAGTTCGTTTCGAACTCGAGAGAGGCCATCGGCAACAATATTTTGTTTGCCTGGCCGATAGCGAATTTCATAATCGAATTCACTAAGGGAAAGACGCCAGTGGACCAATCTGTTATTGGTGTCTTTTAAATTGAGACCATACGTCAAAGGTTTATGGTCTGTGTATAGAACAAATTTCCTTCCGTAGAGATATGGGCGGAAATATTTGCAGGCCCATACTACTGCTAATAACTCCTTTTCGATTGCGGAGTATTTCTCTTCACTTTTGTTCAATGTTCTAGAAGCGAAGGCTATTGGCTTATCGCTTCCTATACAGCCTTGTGATAATACAGCGCCAATTGCAAAATTTGAGGCGTCTGTAGTTAGAATAAATTGTTTGCTGAAGTCGGGATACTGTAGAATGTTACTCCCAGTTAGAATGTTTCGGCACTTTTCAAAAGCATCTACAAATTCTTTACAATGGGAAATTTTCTCTCCTTTTCTTAATGCATTTGTCAAAGGTTTTGCTATCTTAGCAAAATCTTTTATAAATTTCCTGTAGTATCCGAGGATTCCAAGGAATCCGCGTAATTCTTTTTCATTTACAGGGATAGGCCAGTTTTCAATGATTGCAATTTTGTCCGGATTAGGCTTGACGCCCTATGGAGTGACAATATGGCCTAAGAAAGCGACTTCCCTTTGCAAGAATTCGCTCTTGTCCAATTGTACTTTCAAATTGTGCTCTTGCAAAGTCCGGAAAATTTTTGCAAGATTATCAACATGCTCTGTAAGGCTAGTTGAAAAAACAATGATGTCATCCATGTATACCAAGCAGATGACACCAATGTGTTCACGAAGAACGTTGTCCATCACACGTTGAAACGTTGACGGTGCGTTCTTCAACCCGAAAGGCATTCTAAGGAACTCATAGTGTCCATTTTCGACACTAAAAGCTGTTTTTTGAATGTCCCTTTCGTCTACCTCGACCTGGTGAAATCCAGATGCGAGATCTAAAATCGTGAAGTACATGCATCGTCCTAATTTATCCAAAATATCTGTGATATTTGGTATAGGATAACGATCATCGATCGTTTTTTCATTTAATTTGCGGTAGTCGATGACTAACCGCCATTTCTTTTTGCCGGAAGCATCCATTTTTTTTGGAACTATCCAAACAGGGGAAGTCCATGGACTGCTTGAAGGCCGAATAATTCTTTGATCCAAAAGCTTAGAGATTTGCTGTTTAATTTCATCTCTATGGCAAAATGGATATCTATACGATTTAACATGTATAGGCATCTCATCTTTTGTTCTGATGCTGTGTTTAATAGCGCTTGTGAACGAAAGTTGTGTGCCCTCGATGAAAAAGATATCTTCGTACCGAGAAATAAGGTTTAATAATTTTTTCCTTTCATCATCATTGAGATGGTCGGTTCTAATTTGTTTTCGCAGAGATTCTTTCATACGTGGCTCATCCTCCGGGATTCCTGTTTCAAAGTTGTTTATTTCGAGTTTCAAAAAGCTAGTGTTCAACTCAACCTTGCGGGATTCTAGAGAATAATTTGTGATTAATATTTTCGTAATCCCGTTTTCTGCTTTATATAATCCGGAGTGCAAAATTATATTAGGATTAATTTCTAAATCGTTTTCTACCAAAAAGTCGCCATTTACGTTCGCAGGAATATTCGCAATCTTTGACTCATGAGAATTCAAGTAGATTGACATTACATCAGGGTATTTTCGTTTCATTGTGATTCTACCCTTTGGAAATTTTAGTTCGTTCGTTGAGGTGATGATGTCTGCATTCAGGTTCTTTAAAGTTTCGTACCCTATCAGACCATCAAAAAACGAGTGGAAATCGAAAATAAGAAAAATTTGTTTTTGCGTATCAGGAATTTCTAGAAATGGGTTTAGTTCTACGAATTGGTTCACCGTATGTAATCCTTTAACATTTCGAACGGTAGTTGGGTTTGTATACCTGCAGTTTTGTAGATTCACGTGTTTCGGGGATAGATAGTTTCGGTTACTTCCAGAATCAATCAAAAATTTTAAGTCCCCTTTACTAGTATGCACTACGATATAGGGAATAAAGTTATTCACGTCGTTGCGTGATGATGAATTACCATGTGAAAATTTAAATCATCAACCTGTTGTTGATCTGTGTTATCTGTTTTATTGTTGTCTGGTTGTTCATGCTCTGTTTCTATAGAGTGCGAATTTGAAAAGTGATCCGGTGCTTGCATTGTTTCTTGTTCACCATAATTTTGTTCATAATAATCTGGATAATGGTAATAATTGTAATCTGGTGTGTATTGTTCATAATAATTATTGTAATCGTGTTCTAAATCATGTTCTAAATGGAAATGAGGTCTGTTCATATAATTGATCTGTCTGGATCTTATGGAAGGATCCACTTCCATGGGTATTGGTTTCGGTTGAGTAGGGAATCTAGGCATGAAAGCGTTTTGTGGTGGCGGAAAGTTTTGTTGTCTAGGTGGGTTGTAAGGACGGGAATGTGGTAACATTTTGAAAGGATTTGGTCTATTCTGTTGGTAAAATTGGTTTTGCGGCGGTTTAGGGTTGACTGGTTTGAATGGGGGTTGCTGTTGTGGGAATTTGAATATTGGTGGTTGTATTGGAAATCTCAGCATGGGTGGTGGTTGTGGAAATTTTGGCGGAATAATGGGTGCTTGGACTTTGAACGGGTTTTTTACGTAGCTGTAATTGCTCTCTTCCAAACACAATCTTAGGGCTTCCCTAAGTGTTTCTGGAGCTTGCGCACGAATAATAGGTCCTAGTGGATCCTTTAACCCAGCTACGAACACTTTCAGCCCAATTAATTGATAAAATTTTTGTTTTGCTGATTTTACCGCAGCGTTGGTTTTATTCAAATTTAACTGATTTAACATCAGTGAGATTATGTAGGAAACTTTACCGTAATATTCTTCTACCGTTCCCATTTGTTGTAGTTTAAAGAGATCTCTAGTCAGGGAGACTTTGTCTCTCTTATCGTTATAGTGCGTAATAAGATTTACTTTTATATCTCGCCAGACGAGATCTGTACCGTATAACTCCAGTACAGTATCTGCGTCTCCAATGATTTTGGATCTAATTGATTGAATCCACACGTTGTACATAGAAGTTCCCCGAGCCGTTTCGATAATTGGCATAATGTTATCTATGGCTCTCAAAAATTGATGCAGTTTAATAGGATTGCCGTCGAAACATGGCAAATCCCTGATGATATTGGGAGTTTGTAAGCTTTTCAAAACACTGTCAGCTTCATTATTCCCTCTTCGAGAAGTTGCTTCTTGAACGGTTCTAACAGCCTCTTGCAGTTCTCTTTCGAGAGCAGAAATTCTCGCTTCATTCTGCTGGGCGATTTGCGCGGCTGCTCCCGCTTCGGCTTGTGCAGCCTCTACGGCATGCGCTGCCCCCTGAGCCTCTAGGGCCATCCTAGCTAATTGATCCTCACGTTCTTGCAATAATAGTTGCATATCCGCATAAGATATTTGGTTGGTCATATTGATTATCACTATTATTCACAGTCACACTACACAACTTAAATTTATCTCTTATTCTAGCACTTACCTTACCAAATCACTAATATTTTCTTTACAAATCTACGATATTCGTTCGTTTCAAATATTTTCTTCACAAATCCACGATATTCGTTCGTTTCAATTATTTTCTTCACAAATCCACGATATTCGTTCGTGTTACAATTTACTAGGTTCCTACGGATTTCAAATACTTTTCTTCACAAATTCGCGATATTCGTTAGCGAACGCACCTTAGCGGAAGATAAAACTATTCGAGATCCGCGCCGACTGCGCCAGTTAAGAGTTGGGTTACATACGAGGAGTTTTTAAAAAAAGGAAACTAAGTACTGCCCGCTACAGTGGTCGTCAATGGAATGGTTTTATTGGAATCGTTTATGGTACTCACTGCCCTAGTCTGTTGCCTAAAATATGCTAAGCCTGCAAGACCTGGCGATGTCACGTTGCATGCACTGATGTTGATATTCGATGCCTTCGATCGTCCGGTGTTGCTGGGTATCAAAACTGCTGACTGTTTTCCTGTACAGGTGATTGATCGCTGAGTTAGAGTTGGTTGGTTGTCGTTCGGTGCGTGTACTTTGGATTCGTCGTGCAAGGCCCCCAGTGGGCGGCGCTTCCGACGGCGGGTCACCGGCAACACTCGCCGTCCTGAATGATCTAGTGTTACTATAGATAGTTTTTGTGGTCTTGTATTGACTAATGTTTTATGAAAGAGTCTCGAATTTCTCGAGTTCGATTAGTTTTTGAGTTTCGCAAAAATTTCTGTTTTATTTGTATGAGAGTCCATATCCGCCTACCACAGGGGTGAGAGGTCTCTAACTATCGTAAAATAAATCCCATTCCATTTGTATGGAAGCCCACCCTCTTAAAGGGGAGATGGGCCATAACTCGCTTTCTAAAGAAGAGAGGGGTCTCATTCACCATGCATATGCAATGCATATTTTCATGCCGATTGGTTCAGTAGTTTTCGATTCTATAAGGAACATACGGACAGACAGACAGACAGACAGACAGACAGACAGACAGACAGACAGACAGACAGACAGACAGACAGACAGACAGACAGACAGACAGACAGACAGACAGACAGACAGACAGACAGACAGACAGACAGACAGACAGACAGACAGACAGACAGACAGACAGACAGACAGACAGACAGACAGACAGACAGACAGACAGACAGACAGACAGACAGACAGACAGACAGACAGACAGACAGACAGACAGACAGACAGACAGACAGACAGACAGACAGACAGACAGACAGACAGACAGACAGACAGACAGACAGACAGACAGACAGACAGACAGACAGACAGACAGACAGACAGACAGACAGACAGACAGACAGACAGACAGACAGACAGACAGACAGACAGACAGACAGACAGACAGACAGACAGACAGACAGACAGACAGACAGACAGACAGACAGACAGACAGACAGACAGACAGACAGACAGACAGACAGACAGACAGACAGACAGACAGACAGACAGACAGACAGACAGACAGACAGACAGACAGACAGACAGACAGACAGACAGACAGACAGACAGACAGACAGACAGACAGACAGACAGACAGACAGACAGACAGACAGACAGACAGACAGACAGACAGACAGACAGACAGACAGACAGACAGACAGACAGACAGACAGACAGACAGACAGACAGACAGACAGACAGACAGACAGACAGACAGACAGACAGACAGACAGACAGACAGACAGACAGACAGACAGACAGACAGACAGACAGACAGACAGACAGACAGACAGACAGACAGACAGACAGACAGACAGACAGACAGACAGACAGACAGACAGACAGACAGACAGACAGACAGACAGACAGACAGACAGACAGACAGACAGACAGACAGACAGACAGACAGACAGACAGACAGACAGACAGACAGACAGACAGACAGACAGACAGACAGACAGACAGACAGACAGACAGACAGTCTGTCTGTCTGTCTGTCTGTCTGTCTGTCTGTCTGTCTGTCTGTCTGTCTGTCTGTCTGTCTGTCTGTCTGTCTGTCTGTCTGTCTGTCTGTCTGTCTGTCTGTCTGTCTGTCTGTCTGTCTGTCTGTCTGTCTGTCTGTCTGTCTGTCTGTCTGTCTGTCTGTCTGTCTGTCTGTCTGTCTGTCTGTCTGTCTGTCTGTCTGTCTGTCTGTCTGTCTGTCTGTCTGTCTGTCTGTCTGTCTGTCTGTCTGTCTGTCTGTCTGTCTGTCTGTCTGTCTGTCTGTCTGTCTGTCTGTCTGTCTGTCTGTCTGTCTGTCTGTCTGTCTGTCTGTCTGTCTGTCTGTCTGTCTGTCTGTCTGTCTGTCTGTCTGTCTGTCTGTCTGTCTGTCTGTCTGTCTGTCTGTCTGTCTGTCTGTCTGTCTGTCTGTCTGTCTGTCTGTCTGTCTGTCTGTCTGTCTGTCTGTCTGTCTGTCTGTCTGTCTGTCTGTCTGTCTGTCTGTCTGTCTGTCTGTCTGTCTGTCTGTCTGTCTGTCTGTCTGTCTGTCTGTCTGTCTGTCTGTCTGTCTGTCTGTCTGTCTGTCTGTCTGTCTGTCTGTCTGTCTGTCTGTCTGTCTGTCTGTCTGTCTGTCTGTCTGTCTGTCTGTCTGTCTGTCTGTCTGTCTGTCTGTCTGTCTGTCTGTCTGTCTGTCTGTCTGTCTGTCTGTCTGTCTGTCTGTCTGTCTGTCTGTCTGTCTGTCTGTCTGTCTGTCTGTCTGTCTGTCTGTCTGTCTGTCTGTCTGTCTGTCTGTCTGTCTGTCTGTCTGTCTGTCTGTCTGTCTGTCTGTCTGTCTGTCTGTCTGTCTGTCTGTCTGTCTGTCTGTCTGTCTGTCTGTCTGTCTGTCTGTCTGTCTGTCTGTCTGTCTGTCTGTCTGTCTGTCTGTCTGTCTGTCTGTCTGTCTGTCTGTCTGTCTGTCTGTCTGTCTGTCTGTCTGTCTGTCTGTCTGTCTGTCTGTCTGTCTGTCTGTCTGTCTGTCTGTCTGTCTGTCTGTCTGTCTGTCTGTCTGTCTGTCTGTCTGTCTGTCTGTCTGTCTGTCTGTCTGTCTGTCTGTCTGTCTGTCTGTCTGTCTGTCTGTCTGTCTGTCTGTCTGTCTGTCTGTCTGTCTGTCTGTCTGTCTGTCTGTCTGTCTGTCTGTCTGTCTGTCTGTCTGTCTGTCTGTCTGTCTGTCTGTCTGTCTGTCTGTCTGTCTGTCTGTCTGTCTGTCTGTCTGTCTGTCTGTCTGTCTGTCTGTCTGTCTGTCTGTCTGTCTGTCTGTCTGTCTGTCTGTCTGTCTGTCTGTCTGTCTGTCTGTCTGTCTGTCTGTCTGTCTGTCTGTCTGTCCGTCCGTCCGTCCGTCCGTCCGTATGTTCCTTATAGAATCAAAAACTACTGAACCAATCGGCATGAAAATATGCATGTAGAGGGTTTTTGGGGCTAGGAATGGTTTTAGTGATGGTTAGAAACCCCTCCCCACACTAATAGGGGGGGCTCCCATACAAATGAAACACAAATTTCTGCATAACTCGACAACTAATCAAGCAAATTGAACAAAATTTGGCATGTGGGTGTTTTCGGTGACAAGAATTTATTCTATGGTAAATTGAGACCCCTTATCTCTTTATAAGGGGAATTATAACTCCTTTCCTCTTCAAAAGGGGGGGCTTCCATTCAAATTTCCTCATAACTCGAGAACTAATCGAGCAAATGGAACCAAATTTGGCATGTGTAGGTTTGCGAGGGCAAGAATATTTTCTATAGTAAATTAGGACCCTTCCCCACTTTAAGACGGGGGGCTCCAGTACTAAAGAAACACAATTTTCCTCATAACTCGAGAAGTAATTAAGCAAATGGAACCAAATTTGGCATGTGGGTGTTTTTGGAGACAAAAATTTTTTCTATGATGAATTGAGACCCCTCCCCGTTTTAGGAGGGGGGGATCCTATACATATGAAATACAAATTTCCTCATAACTGAAGAACTAATCAAGCAAATGGAACCAAATTTGGCATGTGAAAGTTTTCGAGGGCAAGAATATTTTCTATGGTGAATAAGGACCCCTCCCCACTTTAAGAGGGGGGTAGGCTCCTATACAAACGAAATACAAATTTCCTCATAACTCGAGAACTAATCAAGCAAATGGAACAAAATTTGGCACGTGGGTGTTTTTGGAGACAAAATTTTTTTTTATGATGAATTGGGACCCCTCCCCACTTTAGGAAGGGGTGCTCCTATACAAATGAAACGCAAATTTCCTCATAATTCGAGTACTAATCTGGCAAATGGAACCAAATTTGGCATGTGAAAGTTTTCTAGGGCGTGAATATTTTCTATGGTGAATTAGAACCCCTCCCCACTTTAATAGGAGGGGCTCCAATATCCCAATGAATTGGGACCTCTACCCACTTTAGGAGGGGGGGGGGCTCCTATACAAATGAAATTCAAATTTCCTCATAACTCGAGAACTAATCAAGCAAATAGAACCAAATTTGGCATGTGGAGGTTTCTGGAGACAAAAATATTTTCTATGGTGAATTAGGACCCCTCCCAACTTTAAGAGGGGGTGCTTCTACACAAATGAAATACAAATTTCCTCATAATTCGAGAACTAATCAAGCAAATGGAACCATATTTGGCATGTGGGTGTTTTTGTAGTCAACCATTTTTTCTATGATGAATTAGGACCCCCTACCTTTTTAAGAGGGTGGGGCTCTCATACAAATGAAATACAAATTTCCAGCATATATATATACTAGCTGACCCGACAAACCCACAATTTCGTATTGCCACAAATTAACCTGTGTTGTACATAAATCATGAATCTCGGATGATCTTTGTCACAATCTCGAGTTTTGCAAGCCCCTCATATATATATATATATATATATATATTTGTTTATTTGTTTATTTGTAAAAAAATCATCGGACACAAGGTGGTCTTCATGATACAAACACATATGACAGTAAATACATACAATAGTACAATTACAAATTTATCGTCTACGAGAGAGTCGTCGTTGAAAATTATTAGGCGTCATGTTGAAATCGAACCAACCGTAGAGTTCGTTAAACCGCATTGCCTTAAATCGGATAGGGTCGTACAGTCCGTAGTTTGCATTCCTTCCCTGCAGGTGCAGGGTACCTGGTTCTGAGGGGTCGTTCAGGAGCATACAGATTTAGTTGGCTCAGAAGAGCGGGGCTGTCAATATCTCCTAGTAGCAATCCAGCCAGGAGCGTTGGCACGACTTCTTTCAAGAGTCTCCAAGTTAAGCAGACGGCAGCGTTCCTCATATGGCGGAAGGTTTCTGGCATCGCGCCATGGAAGACTGCGCAAAGCATATCGTAGAAATTTTTTCTGCACTGCTTCGATTCTAGTGATCCAAATTTGTTGATATGGACACCAGATCACTGATCCGAATTCCAAAACAGACCTTACAAGTGCATAGTACAAAGATCGAAAACAGTACGGGTCACGGAACTCCTTGGCGATTTTAAAAATAAATCCAAGTTGCTTATTGGCTCTGGAGATAATGTCGTTGTAGTGTATACGGAAAGTTAGTGCGCTATCCAGGACGACACCAAGATCACGAATGTGATAGACGCGTTGTAACAAATGTCCTGCCATGTTGTAGCTAAAAGCTATGGGCTTATTTTTACGATGAAACGAGATGGCGAAGCACTTTGAGATGTTGACGGTAAGCATGTTATTCGAGCACCAATCTTCAAATTTATCCACAAGGCGTTGCAGTTCAATGCAGTCTGAGTCTCTTTTAATTGCTTTAAAGATTTTTACATCGTCAGCATAGAAAGATCGACAGCCAGGTGGCAGAAGAGCTGATAGTTCGTTTATAAAAAGAGAAAAGAGCAAGGGTCCAAGGTTGCTCCCCTGTGGCACGCCAGAGAAGTTGTTGAACGAGTCGGAGACCTCTGATCCGATCTTCACACTTAGCCTACGGTGTGTTAGGTACGAACGTAGCCACTTGCAGAACGGTGCGGAAACTCCCAGCTGCTCCAGCCTAGCAAGGAGGATGCCGTGATCCACCCGATCAAACGCAGCTTTCAGGTCCGTATACACTGCATCAATTTGCACCCCTTCATTCATGTTGCGCAGGCAGAACGAGACGAAATCGACGAGATTCGTGGAAACTGAACGTTTTGGAAAAAAACCATGCTGGTCTGAGGAAATGTAGTGTTGGCAGCTAGCGAACAAAGCGTCGTTCACGATTATCTCGAGAACTTTAGAACTTGAGCATAACGATGTAATCCCTCGATAGTTTTGTACGTTGCGCTTATCACCCTTCTTGTGTACAGGGAACATTACTGATTCTTTCCATAGAGTAGGGAACTTACACTGCTGATGTGTAACACACTTATGTGTGTGTATGTGATACGATTTGTTTCGACTACATCGTGGACACGCTGCTGTTTTGTTAAGGAAGGTTGGGAACACGATTACGATTTTGCCTGGACTGGCACTGGACAGCTGGCATCTGTATTTTGTTTCGTGATGCCGTAATCTACAGCAATTCGCCATTAAGCCATGAAGGTCGTCTGTGGTGTGCTGGAAATGGCAAGATCGCAGAAGTTTTACTATTTTCGCAGCTAAATAATAAACAAGCAAAGTAAAGAATGAAAGTTTCAATTTAATCATTCGTATGCAAAATACTGCAGCAGTCTGGTAGCTTTGTTTTAAAAAACTCTTAAATGTTGTAAACAGGACTGGAACATCTACCCATTAAAGCATCTGATGTCTATTTGAAAATTCTAAAGATGGTTATTCAGTTATTTATGCCGAAGTCAAATTCATGTTTTTGAAAATTAAAACTAAAATGTTTAAAAATTATGTGCTATGTGAATAACTGGAATTATTTGCAGTTTACAATCCGAATAAGTTCTTTAAGGTAATCACGTCAAAATAAGTTTCTAAAAGACGTTTGTTTAGTGTGAGAATTGATTCATTGATAATAATCCGTATGCTATTACCTAAAAAGTTGAATCGAGAATCTGTGAGCGAAATCTTGTAAATCTTCATAAACAGATGTTTGTCGTCTTTAAAAAGACGGGTTTTTTGACAATTAACTCAATAGCTGGAAATCTATGCCTTCTTTTCGGTCTTCTTAGGAAAGAGAATAGCCTGAATGTTCGGAAGAACACCTCCTTGAGCAATGGTGACGCCGGAAAGGAGTTTGTTCAATTCTTCGTCATTACGGATGGTCAATTGCAGATGACGGGGGTGATTCTGGTCTTCTTGTTGTCACGGGCCGCATTTCCTTCCAATTCCAAAACTTCAGCTGCCAAATATTCCATCACGGCAGCCAGATAGACGGGTGCTTCAGCACCAACACGCTCAGCATAGTTGCCCTTCCTAAGTAGACGGTGAATACGGCCTACTGGGAATTGGAGCCCAGCACGAGATGAACGGGACTTTGCATTTCCTTTAAATTTTCCACCTTTACCGCGTCCAGACATGATTAGAATTTGTGTTTCGACTCGATGTTTATAGTAGGGATGGGAAAACTATCATTAACTACTGATAGTTATCAGTAAGCAATAATATCACTAAGTATCAGTAAGGTTTCGCTATTATTGATATTTACTGATATAGTAACTTCGTTCCGTTAGAAAAATTAGTTAGAATAAACTTATTGGTCGGTAGTTGCGTACGATAAACGTGGATGACACAATATATCGTAGTCAACGTCAGTAGCCTAAAGCCGGGGTAGCTCGTGCTGATTCAAGCAGTCACCTCCATTTAACTCGAACTTTGGCTACTCGTCGCCAATTTTCCAGTCGTCTCAAAAGTCACAAAGCACTTTCGACGTAATCGTGCCATCTTGCACATTGAGCCCCCTGTTCCTGGTGCCAGTGAGGTTGTTGAAGACAACTGTTTCCGTCGTACTATCGTCCGGCATTCTTACGACGTGTCTGGCCCATCAACTTTCGTCAAATGTACGATGGGATTCTTTCCAAACAATGCCTGTAGCTCCGTCTCCACCACTCTTCGCTTTCAGTTTGTACTCCGCCAAATATCCGCAGTACCCTTTCGTTCGGACACCGCAAGGGCGCGTATATTCTCCGTGAGCGACCTTATGACTCCATAAATAACTACTGACCTAATAAAAGATTTTTACATTATCAGCTTCGTACGGTAGCATATGTTTTTTGATAGTAGCGTATAGCGAAGGCCAAAGTAGGCTCGATTTCCTGCTTGAATGCGCCGTTGGGTTTCCTTACTAATGTTGTCCGCGGTCACCAGCAATCCAAAATACACGAATCCATCTATCACTTCTAGTTTGCAGTCGTCAAGGGTTACCATCCGTGAGAGGCACGCGTTTGGTTCCTTGGATCCTCTTTCTTTCATGTATGTAATCTTTGACGTATTTATTATTAATCTGATCTTCCTAGACTACTGCTTTCAACCTGGCGTAGGTTGCCTCCACCATCGCAAGGTTCCTAGCCATGATATCAGTCATCTTGTCACCTTATCTCAACCCTCGCTGCGTCTCGAAGGGTGTGTCCCCGAGATGCGCACGAAACACACTACTCGATCGAATAGCTCTGATCAGTAGCGTCAGTTTATCTGGGAAACTGTGTTCATCCAATAAGTGCAATTGCTGGCCTTAATCGACTGGTTCGTGTGATGCGTAGGTACGATGTGCTCCCAACATATCTGCTGGGTGGTAAAAATCTGGTCCGTAGTTGCGCGAGCCTCCATAAAGCCCGCTTGGTAAATGACAAAGTAAATTTACAATGAAGAACTCAGTTATAATATTACAATTTCCTATTTTTTGCTTCAATGCCCTGATGAATAAAATTACTGATATTTACTGATAGTTATCAGTAACGTACTGGAATTACTGATAGTTATCAGTAACGATTTTTAATTATAGTTCCCATGCCTACAGCTTACTTCTGATTATATACCAGAGCAAACGGCAGCAAGTTGTAACAAAGGCGGATCAACGTAAGGTAGAGAATCATAGACACGAAAGAAAGGCGGTACAACGAAACCATATACATTGTTTGAACAAAACCGGTGTCCGGTGCTTCCTTAATGAAGAGCTACCAGTTTCTGCTGAGCAAGCTAGTATGAACTATGAAGCACCGTCTTCATGCCACCGAAAACCGTTGGAAAGGCCGCCACACGCCACTAGGAGAGCAACGCTATTTTCTTTCGTTCATTTGATGCCGACAGAGATAGTACGGGCATGAAGTAATTGGCGGTTTCGTCACTAACGAGAATGACATTAGCTGCGGATCGTTTATGTAAGAGTGCGAGGGGAGCAAAGAGTGGAGGAGAGGATCCGGGAGTTTGGAATTTGATGTTCTTGATATTATTCCTACTGCAAACAGCTTCAGCGAGGTCCACAGCTAATGTCAAAAATTCTTTATATGTGTGCGTGGTGGTATACTTCATGGCAGACGTGCACGTGCACTCACAGTTGTGTATGGTTTAGAGATGCTCGGGTATAAAAATTTGAATACCCGAACCCGACCCGTACCCGATTAAGAAAAAAATTTAAAGCCCGTGCCCGACCCGAACCCGCAGGTTTCTTATTTTTGATACCCGAACCCGACAGCAACCCGTCGGGTACGGGACGGGCCCGGGTACCCGACCATCTCTAGTGTTAAATGTGGTCAATAGAGATACCCGACCCGACCCGTACCCGGTTTCAAAAACAAAAATTAAGAACCCGTACCCGACCCGAACCCGCAAATTATTTTTTTCAATACCCGAACCGGGCGGGTACGGGTACGGGTGTGGGTTTCAGGCAAATTTTCCGCTACCCGACCATCTCTAGTGTGGTTGTGGTTTTGCTCTTTTGACTACCCTGCTCAGTCAAGCATAATTGCAATTATGAGTTTGCCAAGCGCGCCGTCTCGGAAGGTACCAAAGTATACCGGCTTATAGTAAATGTATCTGGTCAGGCTTCTGTAACTATACAACAATCAGCCCTTTTTAGGGCCTAATGTATAAATGAAGATGCAATTCGATTTTCTCACTAAACGCTTCGAATTACGAAGTGGCGCAGTTTTCTTTTCAAATGATTTTGCCAGAAAATGTGGCTTATTCGTTTCATGTTTTTAGAAAGAATTCCAAATTCGTATTATTTTGCTTGTATTTGGAACGCTCAGTGTAAATACGTAATTTTCAAATGTGTGATGTTTACCACGAGGACTGCAGCGACACTGGCATTCTATATATATATATATATATATATATATATATATATATATATATATATATATATATATATATATATATATATATATATATATATATATATATATATATATATATATATATATATATATATCTATTGATTCTACTTCGTATTCCCACTAGTTAAGGCAACACTGAAAGCGATCCCGCGTTATATTTTCCATTCAACGGCTGCTCATCGCTTTCAGCCAATCAGAAATTGGGTCAATTTTGGGTCAACGCCGCGGTTGACACTTGGCACGTCCTGTCCTAGGTTTTTTCTTCTTATATTTGATGCAGGAATTTCAAATAGCACTATTTAAATCAAGTCAGCATGCTCGGATTTGCGAGGGGGTTGAAATTTCATCGCAAATAAATACTGCCCCTGTTTGCTCAATCAAAAACGTCCCATCAAGATGACTGGCATCTCTTCCTCGCGCCCATACAAATGACAAGCAACAGCGCATCCCTCCCGACAAAAGTTGAAGCTGTGTGTACATGTATAGGTGGGAAAGGATGTGTGCGAGCGTGGTAATTTTTCTATTTTTTTTTACGTAGGACTACGTCCTTGTTTACTACACTGAGACTGGGTAGCACTTTGTGAAAACGAAAATAGAAATGTAACGTTTGAATGAAAGATTTCAAATACTATTAACTACTAAACTACTGAACGAAACTGAACAATTTATATGTCGTAGGATAGATAAAATGATCAGCAATTTGATGGAGGGGGGGGGGATAAGAGAGCAATTTTAAGGAGGACGTAAGAGGGGGTTCTTGTAGAAATGAAACACAAATTTCCTCACAACTCGAGAACTAATCAACCAAATGGAACCAAATTTGGCATGTGGGGGTTTTAGAAGGCAGGATTTTTCCTATGGTGTACTGAGACAATAATGCGAAGACCCCTTCCCCTTCTAAGAGGGAGACCTCCCCCCCTCTGGAACCAAATTTGGCATGTGGGGGTTTTAAAAGGCAAAAATTTTTTCTATGGTGAATTGAGACCTCTCCCCTCTTTAGGAGGGGGGATCCCATACAAAAAATATACAAATTTCCTCATAACTCGAGAACTAATCAAGCAAATGGAACTAAATTTGGCATGTGGGGGTTTTAGAAGGAAAGAACTTTTTCTATGGTTTACTGAGACCCATCCGTCTTTTAACAGCGGGGGCTCCTATACAAATGAAACACAAATTTCTTAATAACTCAAGAACTGATTAAGCAAATGGAATCAAAATTTTATATGTAGGGGTTTTTGGAGGCAGGAATGGCCCAATTAAATGCCACAAGTGAGTTAAAGTAAGATTAGTGAAACATGTCAAGCTACTGTCATATTTAATACAATAATATGTGGGCTGGTCATTCATTACTATTGCAACCTTGCGGCTACAGAGCCCCTCGAGCGTGGCAATGCATACGTGTTCGTGTACATCCATATTTTGATTTACACACATTAGTATGCGCTAGTTCAACTTTAACTCGGCAGACAGTATTACGGTAATATATATTATCTCTATATAACTTTAATTAAACTCGCCACTTAATAACAAACGAATCTGGGTCGAGTCTCCCCCTGCTCGTTTCAATGTCAGTTCCACCGGCTAGCTATCTTTTGGTCAATAGGGCGAAAGTCGATCAAAACTATTGAATTTGCTACCAACGAATCAATGAAGTTTAGGGCTTACCTTGCATCTTACAGCGTCTAAGGTTGACTCCCTTTCCGGAGCGATATGTTGACGTCACACGTCAATGATGTCGCTTTATGCTTTCGATCGTGCTTCTTTTGAGCGCGTTTCAACGGATCGCGCTTCTTCGAGCACCTTTACATGGATCGCGCTTCTTCGAGCGCGGTATGATCGATCGCGCTAAAAATTCGAGTACGCCCCTTCGATGGCGTTTATACGAGTGCTCTACTAAGAACGTAAAACAACTGACCCAATTATCACGTGGATCATTCAATCACTTGTCGCATCGTCTCCACACTACGATGCTCTTAGAACACACGATTTACGCGCGACGGAAAGACTACTTCACCTTCAGTTTGCAAATTGTAGAAACCTGCAGGAATATCTACGAGTCCCACGTAGACGTACGGAAAGACGATCCTGCCGCGATCCTGTTGCCTCAGGTCCGCGGCGCTGACGAAGACTTAGCACGTGCAAATAAAAAGGGCCCTGCGTAACGTTTTCGTCAGAAATTGTTGGAACAAAATCAGAAATTACCTACTTCGTTTGGAAGACCCTTCTGTGCCCTAGATCTTATAGTTTCGATGCACGAGTTCTGCGTGCTGGCAAGTGCTTTGCTCTGTCGCCTTATGGATGACGGGTTCGAGGTTAGCTCCCCCATACAATTTGCTGTAGGTTATGCAGTGAAGTGGATTCCTTTTCGCTCGTCTCTGTAAATAATTTACGCGATATGCGGTTTACAGTGATTGTAACCTATCGTATATTTTCCAAGTTATACATACGCTGTATATTTTACTTAAAACTTGAGCTTACCGTAAAATCTGTGGTCAGCTTGCTGTCTGAGCTTTCTTCTATAGACACTGCTGTGAACTAAGAGAAGCTTTAGATAGAAGCGACGTGCATATATGCTTTATTTCGACCGGAAACGTGTACTACGTTTCAGTGTGCGTAAGCTTTATGTAAGCTTGACGTTACGGAACGTTACGCTTATATTATGGGATTTTTATCACGGCTGTATTGAGAATGATCCTTCTAATTGTTAGTTTTATGGCAACGTATTTTTGTCACCAATCGATACGCTTTAACCCATTAAGCCCCACACTTTTCCCAGCAGGGATAGAAAGTTGAAACTTTCAGGAAAATTCTCTTTTAGGTCAACTAAGAAAAATCCGCTGACATGTATTTTTAATGTTGACTCTGTGTCCCGCAACGCTACGTTGCGAAAACGCAACGCTGGGCGTTAAGGGCATATCGTTTTTGCATACCTTCATTATTGTGCATATAAATACTTCATACTTTTTTACCGTTAAATCAAACTTGGGATTTTTTTTGGGATTTTGAGTATTAATAAAGATTAAATGAACGAGTAAGAGTATTACATGTTATGTTTTATGATAGATATCGAAACATTTGGGTTGGAGACCATCTTTGCACTAGACGCATAGTATGCAGTTTGATTGCTAAATGCATGTTATCGCAGATGAGATGATTAAATGCCTACCCCAACACGTTCCGGAAAGGTTGTAACATTAAATTTGGGTCCATAAAACTTTCGTTGCTATCACTCAATTCCTGCAGACATTCCGGAGGCAAAGTTATTTTAACGATTTTATTACGCTCTTATCATAATGGCTGCTCCATCTGTCATCAGTGTTTGAATTCTATGAATTCTATGTTATGTAAACTTTTATAATGTTTCCGGAATTTTGGACAAGCGAAAGATAATTCATTTGTTTACTAAAAAGCAACGACATCAAATGAAACACCGCAGCGAACGAACGAAAACAAACGGTCCCGTTGCAAATTTTGAATATCGTATCTTCCTAGCGTTGTGTTTTCGCAACGCAAAGCTTCAAACCTATCTTAAAATTACAAAAATAATCAAAATTATGAAACAAAGTTTTTTTTGACAAACAGCCGATTCTTACTAACACTGATTAATAGGTCAGGCGTTAAATAGAGGTAAAATCGAGTTTTATAAGCATTTTTCCTGAACTGTCTGAAAAATAGCAAAACCTGTTGTTTTGTCACAGGTGTAATTATGTTACATGTAACATCTGACCTTTGAGCAAAAACAGGCTGATTAGATTTTTTTCCAATCTTTCTTTGTTTCGCAGGGTCCAAGTTGGTATCTTAAACCGGGCCTCCTCTAGAATCGAATGAAACTGCGTTGCGTTTTCGCAACGCTGGGAGGAAATGGGTTAATTTGCCTTTATGGTAACAATAGCATTGCTGTCACTGTCGCTGAACTTTTGGCAGAGTTGCCAGTCTTCTTGATGGAATGTTTATGGTTCAATCCAGCTAACCCGGTTCATAGTGACAGTTCTTACCCGGTTTCACCCGACAGTTCGATGCACAAAAACAAACCTAGCTGGCTCCTCTCTCTCTCAGGTAGGGACTGATAGGGAAATGTGCAATGTATGATAAAACACTTAATTTTTTAAACAAATATTGTGCGCGCATTCCCTTACTGGACACGAGGGTTGAAACAGTCGTGTTTCTGAACGGTCGTAAAAAGGGTCGTTTTTAGCTTTTAACAGATAAAATGTCAAATTGTGTTATCATCGCTGTTTTATTATTGGAACCAATCGTGCAAAGTAAATAAACCTAGGAATCACCGTTCTATCAGAAGAAACGGAATGAAATTCAGCATGAAATGAATTTGTATTTTCAACGCCGGTTTGCCGAAATTTCATAGTGAATAAAGCGTAGTTTCCCAAGTAACAATTTCAGGCTGATCAAACGCTTTTATATCTGATTTTATTCAACCTGTGACTGATCTATGGTTTAGGTTTAGAAATAAAAACCTTTTTTCAGCTCTTAAACATCTAAATCTGGTGATTTTATCAAGCTTCAGGCTAATTAATAGCTGCTTTCGAAGCTGCAATGAAGCTTAATATAAACTTTTTTGCGCTGTTAAATAGCCAATTTGCGCAATGCTGTCAATTTTATTTTTAGAACGAGAAATAGTTTTGCAATCTGCTTTTCCAGTCGCTTAATCAACGCTTCATCAACCTTTATGCAGCCAAAAAAAATCTATCTTTAAATTTAAAAAATGAAACGCGGCCTTTTTTTATTTTGCTGTAAACATGTTTTGAACGCAATATTTTTAATTTCGAATAACTTTATAATTCGTATAAGTAAAGCTAGCTAGCTAAGCTAATTAAAAATGCCTTTTTCCGGGAATTGAACCCGCCATCTTTTGATCCATAAGCACTCACCGTATGATCCGCACCATTTGCATCTGCAGAACAGACAGTAAGAATATCTTTACACCTGAAGTCTAGCCCGCCTAGCGTGAAGCAGTCGATAATGTCGATAACGGATAAGCTTTTGCTGTCAGCCGAATTGCGAAATTCTATGATCTGACAGTATGTGTGCTGTGAGCCGAAAAAAACTTGGTAGAAGTTTGTAAAGCCACTTTAACACCTTTAAGCAGCCTTAAAGTAGTTTGAAAGCTGTGAGCGTAATGAAAGCTTCCACTCTACATTTTAACACCTTTAAGCAGCCGTAAAACGGTTTGATGTTTATGGCTGTTGAGAAGCAGATTGTTTAGCAGAAAAATCCGCTATTAAGCTTGTTTATCAGCTTTTGGGAGAGAACTGGTTTGAAAAACTTAAAGTAGCTTAAACATCGCTTATTTAAACACCATTTAAGTGCTTACTTTATGCAGCTTTGATCGCCTTAAACCAACCCGTAAACAGCCATTGCTCTTGCAATTCAGCTACCGTTGTTACTTGGGTTATCATTATTCATTATCCAAACAAGCAATAACAAAGCAATAACGTTCGTATTCGAAAACAATTTGTTTAATGCTTTTGTATGATTAACACGAAGTCACGATTAAGGTTGCGACAGAAACGCAATGAGCCTGTGTTGCCAGTTATGGCGATAAAACATTACGAACTGTGTTGCCAATTTAGTTATTTTTTTCCTTTGGAACGTTTGAAACAGTACCTGAACTCCCCTCGGAATCCATCGATCAAGTAAATGCACAATATTTTGCACTGGACTTCCGCTCTGGTGGGGGTGGGGGGTGGGGTATAGCTGATGTGTATCCAGCTTTTTACGAGCCATAATGGCGGACGTGTTCGTAATATTTGAACAGCATTTTTGACAGTTCCCTAATACATCGCACGTTTTCTTTCCGTACATTTCTTTAGTTTTACCGTGAACACGCGGAAAGAAAACGTGCGATGTATTGGGGAAATGTCAAAAATGCTGTTTAAATATTACGAGCACGCCCGCCATTATGGCTCGTAAAAAGCTGGATAAGTAGATAAGCAGAGAAAAATTTTGCAATAATTTGCTTTTCGCAGCAAACTTCTTTAAGAGTGTGCAAGTAAACCCCAAATTTCAGACTGCTAATAACGAACATTAGTTTCTTGGTCATTTGAACAAAACGCTGTTGCTGCCACCAATTACGAAATTGTGCAACTGTTGTTATTTCATACTACAGCCTGAATTCGTTAATTGGGCCACGACTGCACTCCAGCTGATTCGCTAATTGGGCCGACTGACAGTTGTTAGAAATTTCTAAACTCGAAAATTCCATACAATTTTGACATTCAAGTTGTCACACAGCCCAATTAGCGAACACCCAATTAACGAACCGCCCAATTAGCGAACCACCAATTAACGAAACTTTGCTGTATAGTATGCCATTTCAGTTTTTCAACAGTTTTTAAAGTAATTTCAATTCTTCTTTTTCTAGGTAACGTTTAATTCCAAGGAGCCTCGTTCGGGTTGGCTGAAAGAATTTTCTTTGGTTTTACATGGCACGAAAGATCCACCTTATAGAATGCTTTCTCCAGCATCTCCACATTCAAAGTTAGCGATTATAAAGAAGGCCCATGAAGATCGAGATAAAATGTAAATCTACTGTATTGGTACAATTGTTGCATCTAAATGAATCAAGTTTTCCAGTTTGGTTTATCATAGCACTAAAACTAATAAATATTACCTATTTTATTCGTAGCAGCTGTCACATGAATGGAAGGTTTTTTATACAGTTTAATTATTCGTTAATCCCTCCTGAGCTACACTCGTGTTGGGTCCATGGATTATAGTAAATGATTGACAAAAGACTTTCTGACTTGTGGGAAAGGATAAAGAAATAAACAGGCTGGATTTCCCTCAGAGCTGCCATAAATACAGATATTTGTGCATGCATAAATTTGTGACCCTACCGTTTTCTCCGGAGTATTTTATTTTTTCGATCTAATCTTTTAAATTACATAAATAGTTTATGGAGTACTTTAAAATTCCGGAACATTAGTGGAGCCAGAAATCACAGCAACTAAAATAATTGATGGGTCCCAAATTTATGCATGCACAAATATCTGTATTTGAGACAGCTCTGGTTTCCCTATCCAGCTTTTTACGAGCCATAATGGCGGACGTGTTCGTAATATTTGAACAGCATTTTTGACATTTCCCTAATACCTCGCACGTTTTCTTTCCGCATATTCGTTTAGTTTTACCGTGGAGGAGGAGTTTTACGTGCGATATATTAATGGAATGTCAAAAATGCCGTTCAAATATTACGAACACGTCCGCCATTTTGTCTCGTAAAAAGCTGGATAGGGTTGAGTTAAATGCAAAGAGCTAGAGAGGAATTGGGCGTTGAAGATAAAAAGCGAATGAGATCGGGTATTTACGATAGTTGATTTATCGGTTTCTTCTTGAAATTGATACACATTCCGAATAACAACAACATTATCATAGGCTCGTTAGGAGAAAAAGTCTGCCCGAAGACTACAGAGCTCAGGACTAGGCATGGTAGAAAGTCGGTAAAAAAATCGACACGTTGCATCCACGTGAAAAATCATGTAAACTTCTGTACAGCAACTTACATGAACTACATGTACTAGTTAATGGGAAAGTTGATATAATTTACCGAAATCGCACGTAAACTGGTTAGTATGAGTGCGAGTTACCAATAATTCACGTGAATGTTACATGAAAAGTGTGATGGCTGAGAATTATCTACGTAAACTTGACGTGTTAATTTTTTTGAGTGATGGTTTGATCAGTTACTACAAAGCATTGCACGCAGATGTCAGTGGGTTTTTTTCGTCCCAGGTTTGACAGTGTTGTGGGGTTTGTTTTGATTACTTATTCGCAAGACCCAGAAGCAAAAAACAGCTAAAATGACAAAAATATATGTTGTGCAGAACTGACATCATTTTCTTGCTTCGGAAAAGTCGGGCATTTCCTGTTTCCGCAAACAAGTGGTACGAATTACAAGTAATAAACACACTACTGTTTTACCTGACTCACTGCGAATATGCGTGTTATTGAAATAAAACGTCACCATGCGTTTTATTCGTTTATAACGCATATGCAGCTAATATCGATAACAACCGATTTTTTATAAGTTGTGCTTTTGTTATTGCATTTAACTTGTAAAAAGTTGCATAAATAACAATTCAGTTTCACAATACAATTATTGCGTACTACTAGCACTTGCAAAATAACGTTTAAGTACGTTATTTTTAGTGATCAAAATCAACGATATTTTCGATACAAGGGCGATATTTTTCGAAACCTTTCGAACCAACACGATACCGCGAATACAACGCTATGCGCAGTGAGTCAGGTAACACAGTAGCAATAAAATTAGGTTACAAAGGGAATCAAAACAAAACACACAAAAACGTCAAACCAGAGTTGAGGTTAGACACCGTGCAAAGGTTTACTGCTTATAAGTTTTAGTAATCGCAATTGTAACCGTCTGAAAGAATGTATGCGTGTGATGTTGATGTACGATGCTATCCAATGATGTCACTGTGGTCGTGATTTGAGAGTGATGGCACATATATGTGCTAACAAATATTTACCAATGTTGTTCGTAGAGGAAGGTATAATCTAAAGAAACTGACTAAAGAAATGACAAGTAACTCATTTTCGTTTTCGGATCGTCGAAACCAAGCGCAAGAATCTCGATGAAAACTTCTGAATCTTTTGCTCGAAAACTTGCGGAGTATCAGTCGATGAACGTGGGAAAAAATATTGACTGCAAGCAAACGGCAACAAATATCATCGTGTCATCACGAAATCGTCCGTGCTGTCTAACAAAAACACCAGGCAATCATATTGGTAGCGTACAGTTCATAAATTCACGCAAATGTTGAACTCGAAAAAATATTGTTAGAACTTTTTCTAGTAACTTTGAACAGAGTCACGCACAACAATCATCGTTGAGCAAATTAGATTTAATGATGGCAGGTGGCCGCGAATGACTGAGCTCTAATGTCATTTCTTTAGTCAGTTTCTTTAGTATAATTCAATCCGTAGAGGTTTGATAGAATGTCCAGTCTTGAGTACTGTATTCTTGTTCTAATTTAATGCCGTCAACGTAACCGGAGCTTGACCTCCTGTTAGTATCCAGCTTTTTACGAGCCATAATGGCGGGCGTGCTCGTAATATTTGAACAGCATTTTTGACATTTCCCCAATACATCGCACGTTTTCTTTCCGCGTGTTCACGGTAAAACTAAAGGAATGTACGGAAAGAAAACGTGCGATGTATTAGGGAACTGTCAAAAATGCTGTTCAAATATTACGAACACGTCCGCCATTATGGCTCGTAAAAAGCTGGATACTGTAGTATATAAAAGCCAGAGCCGTGAGTTAGACTGAGATAGCGCTACATTGGAAAAAGGAATAATCGGTCGCCAAAGAGAGCGAGAGAGATTCGAGGCGAGAGGAAACGAATACTCATCCTCAGCTTACAGATTCATTCTGTTGGTTATTTTTGCCAAACGAAGTCGCGTTTTCGACCTACTACTGAAATGGAAGGAAAACGCAAACGAAAAGTACGACAAAGAGCATCTATTAATGCGCAAAATTTGTATGAAATTTGTATAAATTTATTTGGAAAAATCAACTCACTTGTATTTTGATCCATGATATATATATATATATATATCTGTAGTATATATATATATATATATATATATATATATATATATATATATATATATATATATATATATATATATATATATATATATACTACAGATACGACAGACTTTGCAGCCAGCTGTAGTTTCTCTACGTCAACGCAACTCTGATCAAACGTTTTAGGCTGCGTTGTAAGATTTCCGTTCTTGACTAACACGCAAGAATGACTTGACTTAAACTGCAATTTTAATTTCGATTAATTTCAATCATTTACTACAATCCCTATAGGTTATTCTATATACTGCTTCAACTACATTATGTAGAAGAACCTGAACCACATTAATGTAAGTAATCTAAAATGAGCTCCGTTTTAATTTTGAGAAGTAATTATTCGAGAATGTGACCAAACAGTGATGACTGTACATTTTAATATATTCTTATGTAGCTTATTTGTTTATCACCATATTTTACAATTAATCAGCATTGTGATTCAATACAACCAAATATAAACTCTAATATGAAACAGTTAAATTATTACGTACGACTAAAGAAAGTAAAATGTAGACGTGTCGAATCACATAAGCAATCATCTCAAATTTATTTGCAGTACATCAATTGAGAGCGTGCATAAGAAATTTTTATGGAATACTTATGATAGTATTTCAGTCATTATTGTTGATACCTACAGCTAATAATGACAGAAACATTAGCATATATTTGCTTAAATAGTCTATTGAGAATACCTTATACATATATAACAATGATTTTATGATGTAATTATAGTTTTCAATGAGTAGACAGTTTTTAATTATTTTTAATATATTTTGTGATGAACAACAAGAGCTATGTGATACAACAATATCAACTAAATATTTTCACTTTTACACCTACCGCGATTATGTCATGTACGAAAAAACATTTTATTGATATGAAGGCTATCCTATTCGTTTACAACTGCAACTTATTATTCTTAATTGCGTAAAATTGTATTCCAAAATACATAGAATCAATGAAGAGTAAATAGAAACAGTAATTAATGTTTTCGATAATACTATGTTCAGATCAGTAATCATATTATATTACATCTATGAAAGGAAATTACAACTATAAATTAGTATCCGCTCAAACTTTATTCGACTCTAATACGCGTTGCAAAACCACGAAAACAAATTGCATCGTGACGCTATTAGCATATAAGGACGTAGCTTCTTATATTCTTCTATATTAATTTCTAATCTATATTTTGAGGGGCCAAACATTTGTTAAACGGCTCATATATTGTCTCTTTTTTGGTTTAGTTTAGCACAAAGAAAATATATTGTATTGTAGAACTACCAATACCTAAAATATATAAATACCACTGTTTTTATATCAACATTCTGGACTATCGTAAAGTTATGTTGTAAAAAATAAACAAAATTGATGTAAATTTTATTGCCAGATATATAAATAACAAAGTAAACTATATTGATATGAAAATAATTGTTTTATTTCACTGCATTCAAAGTTTACCTAACATCTTTCATAAACGCGCTTGTGCCGCGATTTACAGCCGCTGTATCGGGACTATTAAAAGGGTGAAAGGGGTTGATTGCTTTCCCGTAAGCCGGGAAAAGTTCAAGGTCCAAAAAAAAACGTGTGAAAAAATCAATTTTGACTCTCCACGAATAGCGTTTTTGTTTTTTTAGGGCCCCGCTAGGTTCGCTCAAGTTTCAACTTAACGGATGTCAATTTTTTTTCATTCGGTTGAACTCGATTTCAAATTCCAGGTTTATGTATAATTTTCCCGAAGGAACATGTTTTTCAACTGATTGAATTATTTTAAAATTATTTGATCGTTTGATTTTTGAGATCTTGATACAGATAATTGTTTTACATAAATAAAGCTTAGATCATTTAGAAATTGGGCAATTCATTTTGACAAAAGCGGCGCACTCAGTGCACTGTGGTCTAGAAAGCAAAATTAGGTGGAATAAATTGTTTACTCAGTAGTCGTTGATTTATCTTAATTTAGAATGCTGCTTTTTTGGCATAGGCTATTTTAAATTAACCAAGATCCAGAAATTATCTTCAGAACGAAACCTGATAGAGTGATATTCACTTCAGCAATTTTATAGCCTGAAGTATTTTGAGTAATATTGCAGAAGACGGAATCCCTCTATCTGAAACCGTTTCCATATTAGAGCGTTTTTCTTGAATTAAGTTAGGGTGACTCTGCTATTTTGCGATTTTACTCTGTAACTTTTGACGTAGGACTACGTCAAGGTTTGGGATAGTGCTACGACAAGGTTTGGGATAGGGTTTCATTCCAAAATATCTTTCTCGAAAAGTGGTCAGGTTTTGAACGCTAATAGCTTAGCGGTTTCTCGATCGATTTTCAATATTCTTACACCAATCGATCGGAAAATCTTCTAAGAATAGACCCAAATGAAGAAAAGTATAAATTCCTGATGTTGAACTATTCAAAAATTGAAAATAGTGAACCTATGTTTAAGAATTCCCGCTTCGTGATTGGTTGTTGGAAATGACGTCATCAAAGTGGTAACTCTAACTGGTTCTACTAGAAATTGTCGCTTCGTGATTGCTTGAATTAATTTCCAATTATTTTCGAACAAGTCTTGGTACAATTCAAGAATCAACGAGAAAGTCGATGGAAATTTCCATTTAATTCTACTATAACAAAGTTACAAGAGAACTAAATGGAATTCTACCCCCTTACCCTCGTTGATTGCTGTTTACCTTGTTGTGCTGTACCACCAACAGCAACACGAGCGGTGCCGCAGATATTTTAATTTCAATAATCGTCACATTGAAACATTCCCAGGTCAACATTGTTACATAACTGTACTTACACATACATAACATGTTACATAACTGTAACATAACTGTATTACTCCCTTGTTCGCCCTGTTTTGGAAACTTCAGCAGTAATTTGGAGCCCCTATGCAGATGTTTGGATAAGCAGAATTGAAGCTGTACAGTCCAGATTTTTACGTAGTGCTCTTAGATTTTTACGTACTCTTGCTCTACCTTGGCGTGACCCAATGCAATTACCCCCATACGAGCAGCGTTGTCGACTACTTAACATGGAAACACTTACGCAAAGGCGTGATATTTCCAAAGCCGTTTTTATTGGGAAGCTTCTAACTAGTGTAGCTCCATTTATTTTAACACCTTCCAAATAACTAAACTACATAACATAACTACATAAGCTTCATATTTATTTTAACATCTTCTAAATAACTAAACTACATAACATAACATCTTCTAAAACCCAACACCCCTCTGCTTGAGGTTTTAAATTATCATCTCTTTTCAAAACACCACAACTGAATCTGAATCCCCCACCGGGGGATCCACCTTTCACTTGAGTTTTTAAAATTATCAATCTCCCCTGCTCGTGGCGTTGCCGCCCGTATTTATAACAGCTTTTAATTGCTCGTAGCAAGAAGTACTAGAGCAGCTGCTGAGAAAAACAAAGAGAGAGTAGAGCGGAACTTAAGTTCTATGAGAGTTTCAGTTGGCGCGCGAAACTTCTCACACATGTACTAAGCTAACTCCCATCGCACGTTCGACGTACAATGTTTGTTATTTTCCATGTGCAAACATTTGCGCGTGCCCCTGAGCCTGGCATAGAACAAAACCTTACAGCCGTACAGAAAGGTAAAACTTTCGCTGTCGCGCAGCTTCGGTCAATGGTAACCGTCGCGGCCACCGGTGGTCAATGTTACCCGTACTGGGCACTGACGCTGCAGATCCCCCTTCCGAATGAGGTCGCAGAATTTGTCAACAGATTTTGCGAGGGTACGTTAGCTGGAAAATTTTAACTCTCTCTCTCTCTTTCTTCTTCGGTGTTAAAAACTTCCCTATTGTGGACTACTGCCAGATAATTTGTTATGTTGTATGTTGTTCAACTATGTAATATAATGTGTAATATAATATGTAATACAATTTGCCTTAAACACTATTCTGGAGCTCGTCTCCGCGGTGCTGCTGGCGTCTTCAATTTATTCTTAATTCGGGTCGGAAAAGGGTGCTGTATGGCTTGAGTGGGGAAGAACGGGGAAACATTGAGTGCAGAGCCGCCCGCTGGAGATCGTAAGTGGTTGCTGTGGTTCCGTTTCTTCTGTTGCTCGCCTTCGCTTCTCACGTTGCCTAATTCTATTCGGTTATTTATCCAAGAGGTTGGCGGAGTAATGGCTTTCACTCTCCGTACTTCGTATATCGTACTAATACTTCGTATTATTGATACTGAACTGTGATAGTATTCGTCTATTAGCTGGACGAAATTGTGGTTCGCGGTGTATTAATAATGCCAAGTTCTATGCTTGACCACCTTTACGTTTTCTGATGCACACTGTATAGTTATAGTGTATATGTGTAGGGTGTATAGTGTATGTTCACCCGACTTGGGAAGTAGATTCTAATCCCACCTGAATTGCGTTTTAATTGCATTTTACTGGTTGTACTATTTGCCGGGCTGCACAGTGGGACCATTCTGGAAAAAGGCGGTCAAAAGTCTTTTCTCGCTTTTCCTGACGTTTTCGAGCTTAGGTGTCTTAGGAGAAGTTTCATAAAAAAGTATTCTGCATCTAATGACATTTTCATATAATTATATATTAAGGGGATAACAAATTTGAAAACATTAATTTTTTATAGAAACTAGATAGCATGGTCATGTGTTCGGCAAAGTTGTAGAACTTTGAATTTCATTAAACTTTGCCGAAGATACTAAGTATCTGCATCATATGGTTTGTGAGATATAATTGACTTTCTGTTGTGACCCCCTTAAAATCAGTTTCTTAAACTTTTTGTACATAAAACCTCATCTAACAGGTTCGACATGTTCTACAAACTTTTGGATACTATCAAAATACGTAACTTTCTAGAAGGTGTATATATCATATGTTGCTTTATTTGTTTTAAAAATGGATTTGAAGCATAAATTCTACCGTTTTTACAAGTAATTTTTTCCGCAAATAGGCACCTACTGGCAGCTAAAGTTAGCATCGCTTGAACCGCCATAGAATGTAGTATAAGTGTGCCAAAAAATTTTGGTCGGGTCTGGCCGGGCATTTTGGTTATTTCAATTATAATTACATACATATATGCTGGTTTTAGTAAGTTATCAGGGTTTTATTATTCGTACATGTTCATAATGAGCACAGGACCTCGTCCACGTCTGTTTCGCTATCTGTTGCAGAATTATTTTCGTTCTGGGATTTTTGTAAAAGTTTGTATGCTGCTGGTAACAACTGCTTTGATTTTTTTACTGTTGGTCTTCTTAAAGTTGAAATCAATGGACCTGACGTCATTAACAATTTTTTGAAAACATTTTCGTTTGTCGATATTCTGTTCAGAAATCAGATTATTTCAATAATTGCATACAATCATGATTCATTACTGTTAACATACCTTGAACATTTACGTGCACGTTTTTCTCTAAAACGTTTTATGTCTTTGATACGGCACTCTTAAGGTTCTTCCGAAAGACGACCGACTGGTAGAACAGCTGCATCTATTATTTTTTCTATTACCGTGAATTAACGACAATATCGACAAACGAAGCTGTTTTCAGAAGATTGTTAATGACGTCGGATGCATTAATTTCAACTTTAAGAAGGCCAACAGTAAAAAAATCAATGCAGTTGTTACCAGCGAGCAGTATACAAACTTTTACAAAAATCCCAGAACGAAAATAATTCTGCAACAGATAGCGAAACAGACGTGGACGAGGTCCTGTGAAACTATTATGAACATGTACGAATAATAAAACCCTGATAGCTTACTAAAACCAGCATATATATATGTAATTCATAATTGAAACAACCAAAATGCCCGGCCAGACCCGGCCAAAATTTTTTGGCACACTTATACTACATTCTCTGGTGGTTCAAGCGATGCTAACTTTAGCTGCCAGTAGGTGCCTATTTACGAAAAAAATTACTTGTAAAAACGGTAAAATTTATGCTTCAAATCCATTTTTAAAACAAATAAAGCAACATATGATATATACACCTTCTAGAAAGTTACGTATTTTGATAGTATCCAAAAGTTTGTAGAACATGTCGAACTTGTTAGATGAGGTTTTGTGTACAAGAAGTTTAACAAACTGATTTTAAGGGGGTCACGACAGAAAGTCAATTATATCTCGCAAACCATATGATGCAGATACTTAGTATCTTCGGCAAAGTTTAATGAAATTCAAATTTCTACAACTTTGCCGAACACATGACCATGCTATCTAGTTTCTATAAAAAATTAATGTTTTCAAATTTGTTATCACTTTAATATCCAATTATATGAAAATGTCATTAGATGCAGAATACTTTTTTATGAAACTTCTCCTAAGACACCTAAGCTCGAAAACGTCAGGAAAAGCGAGAAAAGACTTTTGACCGCCTTTTTCCAGAATGGTCCCACTGTGGGCTGTGGTCTTTGCGATATCTGCATCGCCCCTATTAATTGTTTGGTGTAGTGCGTTGCTCTCACACTGAATCCGGAAACCTCTTGTATTGGAATTCGCCTGGTTCTGGTGTACTGTTACGTCCCAGATAACACAAAATCGTAATAGAAAGTTCATAATAAATCGTTTTCATGTCAATTTCACATTGGAATTGTATAATAATTAGAGTATGTCAAATCGAAGTGAACAATAAGTTGTTTTGCAGTCGTGCGTGCCTTCATATACAATACATGACTGTGAATTATAAAGCAGTATAGACGATTGCAATATTTGATTATATCTTAATCATATATTCAGGAGTATTTAGTTGCGTGTTATAAAAATTACGCAAAAAAGAATTACAAATAATTGTCAAACCTTTCGCACGTATATCGCCTCCACTTTGGTACATATATGTTCTTATATGGCGTGAAATATAACTTTTTCGTTCAGATATGATTTCGTATATCTCAGTTGCAATCGAGATATACAAACCAAATGGTTTACTGGGGTATTCCTGGGCCGTCTACACTCGTTGTTCCCCACAGTCCTTTCTCCTCTCGCGCCTGTGAGAACTCTCCAAGCTTGAGCTCACCGTTACTCGTACTGCAGGCTGTCTTCCCTCGTCTCGGGTCGTCTTCCGGCTGTTGGTCTCACTGATCTTCATTTCTTATATCTACACTCGCGAAAAGAAAAATCTATACCAATCACAAAAGAAAATTAAAAGTTTCTGACTTTGCTGTGATGCTTCGATCGCACCGAATTTTATTGTCTTTTCTCTGCGATTGGTTTACATCCAAACATTAATAATGGAATTACGCACTTAATTTAATTCTTTTTCATTAATATTTTATGGCGACTTATGGATTTATCGTACTCTTCACGCCTTTGATATAATTTACTTCTGTTCTTTATTACTTTCAATTTGTTCACCGAATTACATTAAATTACATTTTATCTACTGTTTCTATTGAACGTTTTTCTTATGTCACTAACCGTAATATCACTTTCGATTTTCTATCGGGAGTTCCTCTCCCTCTTTTAATTCTTCTTCGGAGTCATACTTGTTACTCTCCTTTCTTTTAATTCTTCTACGGAGTCATACTTGTTACTCTCCTTTCTTTTAATTCTTCTACGGAGTCATACTTGTTACTCTCCTTTCTTTTAATTCTTCTATGGAGCCATACTTGTTACTCTCCTTTCTATAATCTTCAATTTTCAAAGTATGTTTTAACTTTAACTTTTAAAATATTATTGTAACTTTCTAAAAAATTTTTTTTTTCTCAAATCAACACAACAAAAAAATGCAAAAATAAAAGAGTAATAAAAAAAAAGGTGCAAACTGTAAGGCTTCGGAGAAAAACAAACTATCTTATTTTAAAATTTTAAAACTTTATAACCTTAAAACAAATTAGCTTCCGTTCTATTTAACTCTAACTAATTTATTTTTCTCCTTATGCCAAACTGTAAGGCTTCGGAGAAAAACAAACTATCTTATTTTAAAACTTTAAAACTTTATAACCTTAAAACAAATTAGCTTCCGTTCTATTTAACTCTAACTAATTTATTTTTCTCCTTATGCCAAAATATACTCTACCTTCCTTTCCTAGCCTTAGCCGGAAAGACTTACTTACTCTTCTCCGTTTGCATAGTTGCATCTCTCTCTCCCCCTTCCGATCAGAGGTTCGCGCGTCCGCTTCCCTACTCTGAGGATTTCCTGGAAAATATAAACTGTTAGTAAAAGAATAGAAAGGTTTGAAATCCCCCTTCTCGTGAAGGTTAAGCCATTATTATATGTTCGTTCCTGTCTATCCGGTTTCGACTTCTCCTCGCTCTTGTCCATCCCGTAATTGTCTACTTTATAGATATTCATATTCCTATTTTATCTTATCAATTGCATTGTCCGCAACTGTCACAAGAATTTTATCGTCGTATGAAATTCTTTCTCCATAACGATACTTTCCGTACTGTTACGTTAAACCATTGAATTTGACCACTGCCGTATTACCACCTTAAAAACGAGGTACTTAATTTCGCCTATCACCAGCACACCCTACGTATAGGTATACGGTTCGTTCAACTACATGGATAAAGCTTTGAATTTGCTTGTACTGTTTCTTTCACAGATTTCGTACTGCTATTTCCATTGATGTGTTCAATATATATGTTTCGTTTACGACTTTAAACTTTTGAATTTTCTACTTTTACTCCGAATTTCAGCTACCATCTGTCATTTTATTAGCGCTCAAAATTGTGTGAAGTTTACTTATTCTCAAAATTTCTAAAAATGAATTTTTTTTTTCTCATCATTAATTTTAAAATTAAGCGAGACTATTATTTTGATCCTTCTGTTGGAATACCCTTTCTCCGATAAGTTAACAATGGGGAGTTAGTCTTCTTTCCCTTCTACTATTAAATTCCCCAAGTTTGTTTTGTATTTCTAATATAGTTTTGGGTTTTTTTAAATTCATTAAAATTGCTTATTTTTACGCTTTCCCTCTGGATACTCATATTTGGTTTTAACTGAAATTCCCCGTTTCCGGTTACTTTAATATTTGTTGAACTATTTCCTTGTGAGATATTTACAACGATTGTCTGTGGGCTTATATATTTCCAAATATTTCGATCCCCTGTCGAGAACCATAGATCATGCTTAGTCTTGAAGCTTTTTATCTTGCAGTTACTTGTATTGTTCCTAGAGATTATGTTTGCCAAGCATTCATCGCTGTCCCTGAGATTTTCTTCGTTAGCTGGTGAATTGCATACTTTTATATCCCCCAGTTTTGTACATCCGTTCCATTCACCGTAGCTTAGTCTGTAACCCCAATTTGAATCTTTTATGTTCAGGATTATATCTTTATTTATTTCTACCATTGTGACAATTGACCCGTTCACATGTGGCTCTATTATCACCCGTCTGGTTGTAAGTGGTTCTCTTTTAACTAGTGCCACCTTGAATACAATTTTAATTCCAAACTGGTTTAACCGTTATGTGTTCGACAAAAAAAACACCTTTAAGTGCTCGACAAGGGTACCCGGGTACCCACAAATTGAAACGCTTGTAACTTTGGCAATATATGACCGATTTGGACCATCTTACCACCTAAAGATTCAGGAACTTATCCACTTTCAGTGGAGTTGCAACAGAACCGGAAGTGGTTCATCTGGTTCCAAGAAATTCGGTATTCCGAGGGTGTGTTCCGGAATTAAAGCACTTTTTAAGATTTTGGATGTAATCATAGTAATATGGGTATCCAAAATTCCTCAAATGACTCCGAAAGGTCATTTTTCATAGTTTTAAAACAGTATAATGATTTATCCTCGGAATGGCCATTCTGGAACAAGTTCCCATGGGACCTCCTGTGGCCACAGAACTGTTTGGATTGTAACACTGGCAATATGGGTATCTAAATTCATGAAATTACTCCGGAAGGTCGTTTTTCATTGTTTTAACTCCATCTAATGATTTTGCCCCGGCATGGCCATTCCGGAACATATTCCCGTGGGGCTTCACAGTGGTTCAAAACCAGTGGTTCAATAAACGAGCGTATTGCAGTTTTGAGTGGGAAAACTTGATTTTAGGTTTATAAAGGCTTTGGAAGAGTTTCTTCAAATTAAAAGTTCTATCGTTTGGTGAAATTAAAATTTTGATTAATCCCCCTAAAAGTGAAATAAAATTTTTATTTTTCTTCAGTTTTAATATAACACATTTACGGGTTCTGCAAAGTTTTAGAGCATATTATTACAAGAAATTTTCTAGAAGACAGTAACCTTCTATCTCTTTATCGAAGATAGAAAAATCCTTTTCAGCACTTTTTAGCTTTAATTCCGGAACACATCCTCGGAATACCGGATTTTCGGAAACCAGATGAACCACTTCCGGTTCTGTTGTAACCCCACTGAAAGTGGATAAGTTCCTGAATCTTTAGGTGGTAAGTTGGTCCAAATCGGTTAAATATTGCCAAAGTTACAAGCATTTCAATTTGTGGGTACCCGGGTACCCTTGTCGAGCACTTAAAGGGTAAAAAATTTCGAAGCCCCCCATTTCCTCCCCCTTAAGTGCTACATGAAAACTTATTTTATGAAAAGTTGTAATCTAGCTAGTTCTGAGATGTCACAGAGTTTCAGTATCCTGGGTCGAAGAAAACTTTAGAATTTCTTACTTTGAAATCTGAAAAGGTACCCGGGTACCCTGTCGAACACATAACGGTTAAACAGAAGTCGAAATCAATGAGCTGTATTATTGCAGCGTCTATACCGCCATTTGTGCGTTTTGGCATGTTTAAGTTATCTGGTAAGTCTAAAAAAATTTTTTTTTTTTTTTTTTTTCGAGATATGTTTCAATAAAAGTTGGTCCCAAAATTGAGAATATGACTTGTGTTTTACTTTTTCCTAGTAGTAAGTCTAAGATTTGTTTTTTTTTGTTGGTCTTTAATTTTCGTTATTAGACGCTCTGTCCCAAAATATTACTCCCACTAAACTTGTTCCTACATACATTTTCTGTTTACTTTTTTCAAATTTCACAAAATTTAGAAAATTTTTTTTTTTCAAATACTTTTTTCAAATCTTGCCATTAGGCCCCAGGAACTATAAGAATAAGAAAAAGTATGCTTCGCGGGAACCGTAAAGCATCGAAGTTTAGAAGTGCCAAATACCATCCCTTAAGAAATATATTGATAATTAGTAACATGTTAACTAATTGCTGATTATTTTTAATGAATATATCATAAAATGTATTCATTCTTACTAGTAAGCTATCAAATTAACTTTGAGGTGCAATATATTGCATCCGACCCTTGGACCATAAGTGTCCAACTATAGGACAATACGGTTTCAGAACTGTTCAACGATTGGGCATTCAAGCGTTGTCAAAAATCGCATATTTTTCCACGAAAAGTTTATTTATTTCGTGTAAATGGCCATGTAATGTGAACATATTTTGTATCTGATTCAAATTTTTATGTTTCTGTCTATTTGTAATTATTTGTTTAGCAAATATCGTTAAACTCAAAACGCAGAGGCTTAGCTGTGCGATCATTGGCAAATTACTCTACTCTACAGACTATTGTGTCCAAATATTTAGCAAAAATAAAATTGTACAAAATATCGTTGTTCCGCATTACACGAACATGTCATACACTATTCCGGATATTGTACACGCTTTGGAGCACCGATCTGTGTGTATGTCGAGTTGATTCTCCGATGTTGAGTATGTTTTTGAAATATGCATCATTGCTATGGTTCACCACTACACCCTAATCTTACGCATACGCATTTGATCTGAACGCACATGCATTTGATCTGAACAGACCCGATTGATATTTATATCACTTTGCAAATTAACCGCGTACTTTGTATCGTTATTTCAATTATGGTAGATGATTTTTACTCACTTGTCTTTAGTTCCTCCGTTCAGCTCTCCACCCAGTAGATTTTCCGGTAGAAATGAGTACAAGTTGAACGGTGTTCATCTGAACCGTCGCAGTATCGATGCCTGAGCACTTCACTAAACTTCACTCCACTATTGTCCTACTCTTTAACTTTGCCTACTACCAGTCAGAAATCTTTGGCGTCCCTGAAGTGTTTTCTTTTTTCTTCTTTTCTGCTGTCACCATATGTAGCTCCATTTATTTTAACACCTTCCAAATAACTAAACTACATAACATAACTACATAAGCTTCATATTTATTTTAACATCTTCTAAATAACTAAACTACATAACATAACATCTTCTAAAACCCAACACCCCTCTGCTTGAGGTTTTAAATTATCATCTCTTTTCAAAACACCACAACTGAATCTGAATCCCCCACCGGGGGATCCACCTTTCACTTGAGTTTTTAAAATTATCAATCTCCCCTGCTCGTGGCGTTGCCGCCCGTATTTATAACAGCTTTTAATTGCTCGTAGCAAGAAGTACTAGAGCAGCTGCTGAGAAAAACAAAGAGAGAGTAGAGCGGAACTTAAGTTCTATGAGAGTTTCAGTTGGCGCGCGAAACTTCTCACACATGTACTAAGCTAACTCCCATCGCACGTTCGACGTACAATGTTTGTTATTTTCCATGTGCAAACATTTGCGCGTGCCCCTGAGCCTGGCATAGAACAAAACCTTACAGCCGTACAGAAAGGTAAAACTTTCGCTGTCGCGCAGCTTCGGTCAATGGTAACCGTCGCGGCCACCGGTGGTCAATGTTACCCGTACTGGGCACTGACGCTGCACTAGCAAAATTGATGCTCCTCATCTTCTTGCACAAGTCAATATTAATGCCCCTACTAGAAGCTTGAGATCATGGGACTTTATGAGGCTTGACTTTCAGCGCACTGAATACAGTCAGAACGAACCCGTCCGGGCGATGTGTAACGCTTTTAATAGATTTTATATGCTTTTGGACTTTACTATTTCAAGAGATATTTTTAAAAATCGTATAAGAAGATTTATTAGTTAAATGTTTCTTGTTTAGTTGTATAACTTAGATTATAAGACCGACAATATATGTAAACAATATTAGTGTGTAAGCAGTGATATTTATTATTGTATGTAATTATTGTATGTTATGATTGTAATCCAAAGTCAAAAGATGATGGGGTTTTTACGCCCTCTTGAGGAGGGTTTCATCTCAAGGGGGCTTTTCCCCATCCTACCATAAATTCATGGAGACCAGATGGTCAGATGAATCAAATAAATGATAAATAACATTAACCAGATTGTTACGTAACTGTGTTATAATGTGAGGTTGTAGTTACGTAACCTGGGAGCAACAGGATGGTTGAAATATCCCACTCTTTTACATAACATTGTTACATTACGATAATGTTTATGTAATATTGCGATAACATTAAAGCAATGTAACATTACGTCACATGATTGCCATTGTTATTTAACAATCCCATTATTTCTGTTATGTAACGATATAAATGTTTTTGAAACATCACAAAAAATACTTAACTGTAACACCTCGATAATACTTGCCACCAGAATGTATGTAAAGTCCCGATAATACTATGCGAATTGACTAACTACTAGCAAGTGCACTAAAGAGCTGATCATAAACTCACGCAGTTTATGATCAGCTTGCAAGCGCATTTGCTAGCAACTGCATAGTCAACTGGCCTAGTATTTTCGAAACTTTACATACATTCAGGGCTCCGTCACCAATCTTTGTTCTTTAAATGGTCGTTAAATAAAAAGTATACCGTGAACGTACCATATTCTGCGTAGTTAAGACATTTTTATGATTCTTTCGCTATTCTAAGTATTAACAAATTAACAACGTGGATAGCAGCAACGTGTAGTGCTACAGTCTATAATATCTGGTAAAAAATATGGGAATTATAAGTCGACTAACAATTGAGTATATTTTTCGTTTTGTAACCACGGTGCCTAATTCTGCGCACTTTCTTGCCCATGTTCCTAGTTCTGCGCATGTTTGCTCCTAATTCTGCGCACCCAAAAAGTGAAAATAAATACTCCTGCCATGCTGTTTATGTCTTTATACGCTGAATGCACACCAAAAAATCCGGCATTAGCCATTACCATAATTAAATCCATGATCCGGCCTTCTTGTGCTGTCCGGGTGGCAAAGGAATATTGTTATCATTTTGATTGCCTCATTTTAAAAATTTTATTCTCGATAACGTGAAGGGCGAATTGATTCGGGGTTTCTGCATACTGAACATTACACTTTAGGTTAATACTAAAAATTGTGTTTTCATATAGAAACCACTTCCCCACTCTTTGACAGCCCCATGAGATTGGACATTAAAAAAAAATAGAAGACATGGTTTCACGAATTGTCGTAGGTTCGAACCCCGAGACACAGCATAGGATTCCAATCAATGCAAGTTAAAGATTCTACTTGAATTTTCATGCCTCTATACCTCAGCCATTTGGGTGCGGTTGCGTATTCTTTCGTGATTTCTTTGTAGGATACATTACTGCGCAGAATTTGGAACATGAATAAAAAAATCTGTGCCTAAATCTGCGCATTATTGCATTGCATTTTTCTAAGGAAAGCAATGCATGCAATCACTCTTTTTGTCTAAAACATGACTAAAACTAATTATTCTTTCTAATTATGCTGGCTAATTTGATCATTGCAAAGAATTTCGATCATAAATTTGTTAATTTTTTAGAAGGACAATCTTAGCGTTGGTGCTAAAGACGATGTTTTCTGCCATATAAAATACTTCCAGTTTCACGTTAAATTATTTCGCACTTAAATATTGTTACGAGGGGAAATGACAAGGCGGTTTACCGTAACAAATTAAAATATATATTCAACAAATAAAATTACAAATGTGGGCGAGACTCTTATTCGCTTGAGAACGCTTGCTAGACTGATATAAGTACACTCGCAGTGCTGGCAGTCGATGTGATAAGTAATATAATGTTGTCGGTTGACAAACACTACCCGTGTTAGGGTGGCCTCCCAACACCTCCCCTTTTAGGGTATACGGTACGGTTCATAACGCACCGGCTGCTTCCGATTCCTGGAGGAACGTCGTAGTTCGGAAGTCTCTTTATTTCCAGATTGGCCCGGTTCAGCGCCTTGCACAAACACTTCCTGTAGCAGCTCTCGTTGTACGTCGTTCATTGGTACGTCTTCCAGGCGAAGTTCGTTCGGTACCTTTTGTGGATTAATACCCCATGTATTCAATAACAGATGACAGACCTCTGACCATTTGGATAGTGCATCCACCAGCACCAAGAAATACATATCATTAACAGGGCCTGCATAGTCAATGTGCACCCTCTGCCACGGTTTTTCTGGAATTGGCCATGACTGGAGCGACGTTTTGGTATCCGATTTAGCTACCATAGCGCACTCCTTGCAGGCTCGTACCATATCACTGATGTGATCGTCGATGTTTGGCCAATAAACGAAATTGCGTGCTAACGAACGGGTACGATCGATTCCTGGATGTCCCTTATGGAGTTGTTGAAGAATGCGTTTCTGGAGTTTCTTTGGTACTACGATTCGTTCCGCGTACATTAAACACTGTTGTGCTACACTGAGCGCTTCTCGTCGAGCAAAAAACTGCTGTATTTCGGGACTATCTGCGATCCTTTGTTTGCATTGTGGCCAGCCATTTTGGATGTACTCCTTCACTTTCTGCAGAATATCATCTCTCGCGGTCTCTTCTGCTATCATTTTATACGTGACAGGCAAGAAACCGACAGACTCACTAACGATGCCACAAATGATCGATTCGAGCTCTAATGACGCGATAACATAATCTTCATCAGGTTTAATGTGCGAATTAATCAAGCGAGATAAAATATCAGCGTGTCCGAAGTGATCGGTAGCTACCCAGATAACACAAAATCGTAATAGAAAGTTCACATTAAATCGTTTTCATGTCAATTTCACATTGGAATTGTATAATGATTAGAGTATGTCAAATCGAAGTGAACAATAAGTTGTTTTGCAGTCGTGCGTGTCTTCACATACAATTCATGACTGTGAATTATAAAGCAGGATAGACAATTGCAATATTTGATTATATCTTTATCATATATTCAGGAGTATTTAATTGCGTGTTATAAAAATTGCGCAAAATTGAATTACAAATAGTTGTCAAAATTTTCGCACGTATATTGCCTCCACTTTGGTACATATATGTTCTTATATGGCGTGAAATATAACTTTTTCGTTCAGATATGATTTCGTATACCTCAGTTGCAATCAAGATATACAAACCAAATGGTTTACTGGGTATATAGGGTAGATGATCCATTAGTTGCGCTACTAAGCACAATATAACTTCATTTTGCTTGTTTATTGAGGTATATGCTTCAATTAATGCTTGTGGGATATAAATTTATCAAATACAAGGTATTTGTCACAAGGCAAAACAATTGCTTTCGTTGTACGACAAGCTTTATAAAGAAAAAAAGAACTTTCCGATTCAATTATATTGTACCAACAGTTGCGCTAATGTTTCCTTAATTAAGTTTGATGTTTCTTTAATTGTGGTATTCCATATATATTGCTAGGTTGCTAAGTGAAAAAACATCGTAGCAAAACTATAGATGAGCGCTCCAACTGCGCGTTGGATGTTGGAAAATTGGCATTTTAACAAATAATGCTTTAATTTTAAATGGTGTAGTCTAACTACCAATACTTCTAAAAAACCTGTTTTATATAATGAATGTAATTGTTTTATCTAAAATGCTACGGTGACGAAAATATGCATTAATAATGAATAGTAGCGCAACTATTGGTACTACCACAACTATTGGATCAACTACCCTACTCAATGCTAAAATCGTATAATAGCATAGTTAAAGCCCATCTTTGCAAACGGTTTGCAGTGTAGGCAGGAATGCCTTGTTTCGATCCAAATATTGTTAAGAGTGGCTTATGGTCTGTTTGTAAAATAAAGTGACGACCATAAATCATGCGATGAAATTTTGTCACAGCATAAACAAGTGACAACCCTTCTTTTTCGATTTGGCTATATTTCGATTCACCCGGAGTAAGACTTCTGGACGCATGGTAGATAGCCTTTTCCGAACCGTCCGGAAAACAATGTGCTATGCGGGCACCAATGCCCACATTGGACGCATCTGCTGAAACGACTATATCCAGTCGTGGATTATAATGCGTCAACAGCAAAGGAGACTGTAGAACCTCTTTGAAGCGGTCAAATGAACGTTGGCATTCACTAGACCATTTGAATGTGGACCCCTTTTTAAGCAATTCGTCCAAAGGTTGACGAAGATTCTTCATTTCCCTTATGTACTTGCCGTAATAGTTTACGGCTCCCAGATAGGATCTGAGTGTAGGCACATCATGTGGTGCCGGCATGCTAATGATAGCGGCGATTTTCTCCGGGTCCGGACGAATACCTTCACGGTCTATCAGTTGACCCAGATACTTCACCTGATTCATGAAAAAACTGCATTTTTCAATTCTGACGGTGAATCCGTACTCTTGCAGGCGTGCCAAAATTTGTTTTAAGTTGTGTTTCAGCTCATCTCTCGTTTGACCGCCTACCAGGATATCGTCGAGGTACGGACAGACGTATTCGATTCCACTGAGCATGGCATCCATGATTTGTTGAAACTCGCCTGGCGCTGTTCGAATGCCCGGGGAGAGACGATTGAAACGGAAAAGCCCTTTGTGGGTGTTGATGACAAGTAACTTGCGACTCTCGTCGTCCACCTCCACTTGCAGATATGCATCGGACAGATCGATATATCCGAAGATAGTGCAATTTGCCATGCGTGCAAAGATATCCTCGGGGAGAGGTAGAGGATGACTATTCGGCATCAGTGCATTGTTTAAACCTGTAGAAAAGTCTGCACAGATCCGAACTGAACGATTTGGTCTTCGTACCACCACTATTGGAGTTGCCCAATCGGCATACGTGACTGGTGTTATTATTCCTAAGCTTTCCAGTCTACCCAGCTCGTCTTCCACTAACGATCTCACACTATACGCCACTGGACGCTTTGGTTTAAACACAGGCTGTGCATTTGGTTTGAGAGTGAGATGCACCTGCGTTTTCTTACGCAAGCCCATGGCGCTACTGAAAACATCCGGAAACTGAGATTTTAATTCAGCAATGTCGGTGTCTCCGTCACTGCTGTGTACCAAATTGCAAATCGATGATAATGGCACATCCCATAATCCGAATCGATCCATTGCATGAGAACCTAACACGTTCAGGTTGAGGTTAGAGCCACACATATAGGTTTTGCACGTTTTAAGAACACCACCGATGCTAACAGCCGCCTCAAACATATCCGAAATGTGCAATTTACCTCCAGAAGCAGTTCTAGCTATACAGTCTGACGGATCTGTAGGTGGACATCCCACTTTTTCCCAGTTTTCACGAGAGATAATGGTTATGTCTGATCCCGAATCCAATTGAAAATTGATTGGGATTCCGTTGATGTTAACCTTTGTATAACGCCGACCTTGCTTTACACTTCCGACGAACACACTCTTGCTCGAGCGTTGCTGCATCTTATTACTGAACTTTGCTGGTTTTTGCCGATTCTTTGCTGTGAAACAGGCACAATGGCCTTCGCGATGACCCATTTTACCGCAATCACGACATTTGTGTTCTTTGAACTGACACTCTTTCGAAAAGTGCATACCACCACAGGACCAACACGGTGTTTTGGGAGTGTTGTCCTGTCTCTCGGTGAACCTACCCTTGAATTTTTGCTTGGGGTCGATTCTCACTGCGTTTGTTGACGGTGATATAGAGGATGACTTGTTACCGATCAGAACCGTATCTTGCTTGAGGTTGATCAGATTTTTGCATTCCTCCACGACTTTTTCAAGTGTAATGTCCTGCGTCTCGTTGATTTTAGCCAGCAACCGCATTCGTATATCTGCATCTTTCACCGACTTCAGCCCGCACACGAATATCAGGCACTTGAACTGATCTTCCTTGAGTTCCTGCAATTTGAAATCCACACAGGATCGATTTACCTTGCAGGAATAGCTGATGAAATCTTCATGGTCGTCCTTCGTGGTTTGTAAGCACTGATAACGACGATTGAACGTTGACACTGGTGTGCCGAAGATGGTTTTCAGCTTCTTGATTGTCTCAGCAAAATCGAAATCCTTTGAGAGTTTTGGCAGAATGAAAGAAGTGTACCTGTCGTGCGCAGCAGGATTTAATTTCCGCAGCAATAGCCGGACTTTGGCACTGTCGTCTAATTTAGCAGCATATTTTTCAAATAAATCCGCATATCGAGAGAACCAGGTATCAAACGAACATCCTTGCTCCAGGTCGTACACGAATTCCGTGATGTTGCTCGCGAGTGAGTCTAGCACCAATTCATTTCTCGTCGAACACTGGACAGCTACTTGAATAGCATTCAGTTGTTGTGATTATCTGGACATTAGCTCATGTTGGTTTGATAAAATCTGCTTGAGCCATTGTTCACTACCAGAAGAAGATGGTGCCTGTGCCATCTTGTTCGCTGATCAAACCGCGTGTAACTTGCCGAAATTGATTTTCGCAATAAAGCGCACTTTTGGTGTAAAACTTCGACCGACGCGACACCCGTTTTTCCTCGTCGCCAGTTTGTTACGAAGGGAAATGACAAGGCGGTTTACCGTAACAAATTAAAATATATATTCAACAAATAAAATTACAAATGTGAGCGAGACTCTTATTCGCTTGAGAACGCTTGCTAGACTGATATAAGTACACTCGCAGTGTTGGCAGTCGATGTGATAAGGTAATATAATGCTATCGGTTGACAAACACTAGCCGTGTTAGGGTGGCCTCCCAACAAACATTATGGCCCGTTTGTGAATAATGGCGTAATATTCAACAGACATTTATAAAAAAAATAACGCAATGATCATAGTTATGCACAATGCTAAAAAATACTTATATAGAGAAAAATGCGCAGAATTAGGAGCGGTCACGGTATTTAGATTCCAAATCATTTATTATTCGATTCCTTTTATTTCATGTAGGGTAGATGCCGCAGTAGTTGTGGTAGTACCTGTAATGGTGGAAACTTGAAATATTCCGTTATTTTTTCAGATTTTGATACAGTTTGACAAGTATCGAACCAGCAGTACCAGTTCCATTTGGTAAGTATCAAACGTCGCACGCAGTACCTTTTAAGTCGCAAGGGCATGGTGTCGTCGTCCCGCCAGTAAAAACAAAGTTGGATTAAGGTTCAAACACAGGCAATTAATTTTCATAATGATCATGATTTCCGCTGAGTGTGTACATACGCATACAATGCACACACCACTAAAGCACTTTTTCTTCTCGATTTTGAATAGCCCTACCGTAATTTCTACAACTTGTTTCTGAAAAAAGAAACAGTTTATTCAGAAAATATACCCCACTTTTGTTGAAAAATATCTTGTATCTTCCATAATCCTCTCAATGAAAAAAATCAGAGGGGTTGTGTACAAGACACGACCGCATATATAGGTGACACAGGACTACGTAAGTCTCTTTGTAGTGATAGTGGCATGTATTCATGCTTGTAATCATTCGATTCTTCATGTATACATGCTATATGCAACATATATACATGCTACATGCGTTGTATGTAACATTTATCAAAGTAGTAACATTGCATACGTTCAATTTTCAAAAGATTGTGCACTTGAAAACAATTTAAGAAAATCAAGAACACAAACTATTGCTTTTCTGCTACCTTACTGAAATTAAAGATTGTTTTTATTATCCATGGTTTTCCACGTTGAAGGGATTTTACCAATTCAATCCTATTTTATCAACAGCACATCTTTTCACTACACTTCTAATGAAACTACAAGCATGCTTATTCATACATAGTCGTATTATAACCGAACACTACAGCTGTAGCACATTTTTCCAACACAGGTATCAAGTTCGCCGAGGTTTAATCGTCTCGTAGTAAAGAATTTGCGATCTGTTGGGACAACGGACTTGTGTCATTTTTTCTGGCACACTTCCCTAACACAGACATCAAATTGGACTAGGTTTAATCGCGTTCGTAAGAAATCTGTTGGCACGAGGGAGTTTTGTCACTCTCTCTGGCGTACTTCCCAAGCAAGGACATCAAAACGGTCTAGGTTGAATCGCGGTGTTAAGAAATCTTGTTGAAATGAGGAAACTTTGTCACTTGTTTTGGCTGACTTCCCAAGCACAGACATCAAAATGATATAGGTTTAGATCATCGTAAAGAATCTTCCAATCAATCACGAAGCAGAATCCCAATCACGACCAATCACGAAGAATTATGGTAAAATATAGTTTTCACTGTTTCACTGTACACTGTACATGTACAGTTTCAATAGTTCAACATCAAGAATCCATACTTTTCTTCATTTGGGTCAATTTTTAGAAGATTTTCCGATTGATTGGTGTAAGAATGTTGAAAATCGATCGGAAAACCGCTGAGCTATTAGCGCTCAAAACCTTTCATTTTTCGTGACGATCGCATTTTTTGATTTTTTGGAATGACACCCTATCTCAAAACTTGCCGTAAGACGTAGTCCTACGTCAAAACAGTAGCGAAAATTAAAAAGTATAAGAGGTTGAGGAATCGTACAAATGTCTTAATTTCAAGAGCTAAAAACCAATACATGAATAGCTTTCTTGATAATCGAACTGATCCAAAGGTTCTTTGGCAACGAGTCAAAAAGTTGGGTGCTTGCATAGAATCTTTGAACATGGACTGTGAGTTTGATCCTGATGATATTAACCGCCTGTTTGTGTCGAATTTCACTGGAAGTGGCAACGGCCAGTGGACCAAAAATGCTTTCCAATATACACCGAATGGTATACATTTCGCAGGCTGCGGTGGGCTGGACACGTGGCCAGAATGCCCGATGAAAGAGTAGCCAAAACTATTTTCAGCAGAGAACCAGGAAGAGGCCGTAGACTCCGAGGCAGACCCCGCACCCGGTGGGTGTGTGCTGTCGAAGACGATGCACGTTCAGCTGGTGTTCGTGGGGATTGGAGAACGGCAGCCCAGGACCGACGGTACTGGAGGACTATAATTCGTTCGGCGCAGGATCGGTAACGGACCGTTGCCACTAAAGTAAGTAAGGTATACATTTCGTCCTGTGGAAATCTGGGAAGTGGTCAATGCAGTTTGTAGTGTAAAATCAAATGCAGTTGGTTTGGATGATTTACCGATTAAGTTTATCAAAATGATCTTACCGCTGATCGTCGATCAATTAACACATATGTACAACCTAATCATACGAACGAGTAATTTTCCTGCTTGCTGGAAACATGCAAAAATAATTCCAGTTCGAAAGCAACGTCACCTGAATGCGATGTCCAACCTAAGATCAATAAGCATTTTATGTGCCCTCTCTAAGGTCTTTGAGAAGCTAATTGGAAATCAAATGACGAATCACATAGCGGAAAATAATCTGCTATCGGAGTACCAGGCTGAATTCCGAAAAGGTCAAAGCATCAAGACAGCAGTTGTTCGAGTTTACGATGATTTGGCAAGGGCGTACGATCAGAAGAGAAGTTCTGTATTACTGCTGCTTGATTTATCCAAGGCATTTGATACAATTCTACATTTTCGACTTTGTGCCAAACTTCGAACACAATTTAGTTTTGCTTTTAGTGCAGTGAGATTAGTCAGTTCGTATCTTGTAAATAGCCAGTAAATTGTTTTGAGTGGAAATATGAAATCGACTTCTGCCACTGTCACATCGGGTGTACCACAAGGATTAGTGCTTGGACCGCTATTATGTTGCTGTTACATCAACGACCTACCTAATATTGTTAAGCACTGCTCCATACAATTATATGCTGATGACGTACAACCCTACATCAGTCGTTCTGGATCTAGTACTCAGGAATTGACGGTAATGGTGAACGAGAGCCTTGTTAGGATTGCTCACTGGTCTCAACGTAATGGATTGCATGTTAACCAAAACAAAAGCAACGCACTTTTAATAAGGACACGATCTCGAAACGTTACTCAACGTAGTCTGCTAGCGGATATTGTGATGGATGGACAAGTGATTCAGTGGACGGAGAATGCAAGCAACCTGGGCTATGTGTTCCAAAGTGACTTACAATGGGATGGATTGATTCATCAACAATGTGGAAAAATTTATGCCAGTTTACGCACGCTCTATAACTGCGTGGCATCTGCTCCAGTTGATACACGCCTAAGGTTGTTCAAAAGCCTTATTCTTCCACATTTTCTATTCGGTGATGTAGTTCATGCCAATCCCAACGTTGGCGCACTAGATAAACTGCGGGTTGCTTTGAACTGCTGCGTGAGATTCGTATACGGATTAAATCGATATTCACGAGTAACCCACTTGCAGAAAAATCTTATTGGCTGCCCACTGCAACGCTTTCATGCACATCGCTCATGCATGTTCATCAGGAAATTAATGACAACCCGCACACCGTCGACTCTGCACGAGAAATTAGTGCTATCCCGAGGACGTAGCTTACAGAATTTTGTGGTTCCAATAAATAATACGTCTCTCTACGGAAATTCTTTGTTCGTTAGAGGTGTCGTGAATTGGAATATGGTACCCACAACAGTAAAACGCGCTACATCGGAGGCAATATTTAGGAGAGACTGTTTGCGATTCTGGAACCGTGATTGAGAGAATAGGTTAAAATTAATTAGTAAATTTGGGACGTATAAACAAAGTCAGTTTCGGAGGTAGTGAATTTAAAAAGATTTATCTTTATACTACTGGTCAATAATAAATAAATTAAAATAAAAATTAAATTAAAATTAAAAAGCTTGCTGTACACCGCGATTGTGTTGTTTACATATACACGAATACGTTGTACTCTTTCTACTACTCCTTGAGCGGAATTATCATTAAACCAGCGATGCCAACTTTAGAGCCAATACTTTTGTGACAGTTTTTATCAAATCGCTGTTTTTGAAGTAGGACTACTTCTTTGATTTCTATATTGGGGTGCACTTTAGAAAAACGAAAAGGGAACATGTAACGAAAAGTGGTTGTGGTTTGCACGCTTATAACTCAGTCATCCGTCAACAGATTCTAGAGATATTGGTATCAATCGATTGGAAATTTTTCAAAAAATCCATTACAACACAGTAGATTACATGTTTCCCTAACAGACGTTTATTAATTGAGAAAATATGAGTCGAATATTTAATATTTCATTATTTGCATTTTTTTTGCCTTCCCACGTCAGTGCTTCCCAAGCACGGATGACAGAAATATATACGAGATGAGCTATGGGTTAAACTTCCTTTCCTTACCTTCTTCGGTCACCGGCTTTCGTTGGCGAAACATCAGCCAGCAGCAGCCAGCTTGTTACGCATCGGACAGTCAGTTTTCGAGACACATCGGTGGCAAATTGGCAATTTTAAAGGTTGTATTTGAAACTTTGTTTGCCTTTGCCTCGGTGTGCGTCATCAGTCGGTCGCCGACTTTCGTTGGCGAAACACCAATCAGCAGCAGCTAGCTTGCAACGCATCGGACAGCTAGGGTAACCAACGTATTTTGGACCCCCTCAACAGCTGTACATAATTTGGACACTTACAGCAAAATCAAATGGAAGTGTCCAAATTATGTACAGCTGCTGAAGGGGTCCAAAATACGTTGGTTACCCTACACATCGGTGGCAATTTTAAAGGTTGTATTTGAAACTTTGTTTGCCTTTGCCTCGGTGTGCGTCATCAGTCGGTTGCCGGCTTTCGTTGGCGAAACATCAGCCAGCAGCAGCTAGCTTGCAACGCATCGGACAGCCAGTTTTCGAGACACATCGGTGGCAAATTGGCAATTTTAAAGGTTGTATTTGAAACTTTGTTTGCCTTTGCCTCGGTGTGCGTCATCAGTCGGTCGCCGACTTTCGTTGGCGAAACACCAATCAGCAGCAGCTAGCTTGCAACGCATCGGACAGCTACACATCGGTGGCAATTTTAAAGGTTGTATTTGAAACTTTGTTTGCCTTTGCCTCGGTGTGCGTCATCAGTCGGTCGCCGGCTTTCGTTGGCGAAACATCAGCCAGCAGCAGCTAGCTTGCAACGCATCGGACAGCCAGTTTTCGAGACACATCGGTGGCAAATTGGCAATTTTAAAGGTTGTATTTGAAACTTTGTTTGCCTTTGCCTCGATGTGCGTGATCAGTCGGTCGCCGGCTTTCGTTGGAGACACATCGGCAGGCAGCTAGCTTGCGACTCATACCATCATAAACATAAAAGTCTATCGTGATTACAGATCCTACCAGTAGCGTTTGTCCCATAAACAGTATTCCCACTATTAATCCACACACCAATAACCTATCTGATGGACGAAAATAGACAATGGACACCACGAGTCAGAAATTTGAGAATTCGAGAATAACAAACGGACCTTTGCAGGTCCACTATTTAAATTAGCTGAAGAGTTGAAATTATGTATTTCTCACATGTAAGAACACAATCCTTTACCTTTCGTTACTCGCATCAACTCCGTTTTATAGGCATGCTAAAACGTAACAGAATTCTCTCGAATACTAATGCCACTTGGTGAAAAACTTATGGAACTTTTTCCACCATTTGTCTGCGGATTAACCTTACTGAAAACAGTAATTTTATTTATTGCTAGATTCCCGAGATATACCGAGATAAAGTCAATGGTTCACAGTACAGACGGTAGATAATCTACAGACGCGCAAAGAGAAAAATTACCAATTCGGCAACACTTTTTTTGTTTATTTTATTTAAACAGTTTTGGCAACCAGTAAGAATTGGATCAATCTTCCTATAATCAGCAGTAAGTTGCGTGAATCGCGAGATACGTTTCGTGGAACGTGCGAGTTACCACGCATATTTTGCAAATTGAACAAGCCAATCGAATTTTTTATAGCATTATATGATATATTAAGGGTGACTAATCCATATGTTGTTAGTAAATCAATAGTTTAAGTTTGAACATTTCAGGTAGATTACAAAACTTAGTCTTCCCTGCCTATACGAAACACAAGTTTGTTTACTTTGCTCATTTGGTGCCTCGATTTGACGGTTCGATTGGTGTTTTATGCCACGCTCTTTGCGCGTCTGTAGATTATCTACCGTCTGTAGTTCACAGGGGTTGTACAAAATACAACAGCGCAAGTAAACCTTCCGTTACTGCGCAACTGGGGAATCTATTATATGCAGTGTTACCAGGTCGACTGCCTATTTTCCCGCTGCCCAGAGGTTGATTTCCCGCTGAAATCCCGCTGTCTAGAGTATATTTCCCGCTAGAAATCCCGCTGATCCAAAAGTCTTTCTTTTGAATTTATTTTGAATATTATTCTTTCGTTTTTGGTGCAGAATAAAAAATAAAAAATATTCATTTCAGTGTAAGCTTTGTTACCGTTTGCACATTTTACCCCATATACCACACAGGAATAGCAACGCGAGAGAACGGGTATACTGCTATTCAGCATGATTTGCGTCTATTTAATGTTGCTATAATTTGTCTAAAGTCCCGTCATAATTGTCATTGGTAGTTTTTTGAATAATTTGTAATAAATGTTATTTGTATATTAGGAGATAGGGTTAAATTAGGCACTAAAATTAATAATCTACGGTCTAAGGCTAGGATTAGAATAAGGAATAAAATTGTTAATACACTAAACACAAAATATTGCTGGATCTGGGAAAACGGAAACACCTGGATGGAATGAGCACTGGAAGGAGGGATGTCAGAGGTGCAAAAGGAGGTTGGAAAAGGGAGGAAGGGGCAGTTAGGTTAGAAACGATAGAAGCCTAAAAAGTAATACCATTCGTTGCTAAACCACCAAAGACTACAGAGAGGAAAAATTCTATAAGTAGTTATTGAAAAAGGAAAGATAGCGTATCGAAGGCAAAAAAGAGATACGAGTGAAGAAAGTTAAAGGAAAACCCGGAAGATAAAAGTTAAGGACGAGTAAAAGTTAAGAGAATCAGGACCCATTATTGCTAATTTGCTCAAAGTCAACCGCGTGGCTGGTAAGCCGCGGTCTATGTCATCCGAGCGGAACGTACGGCAGCGGTAATAACGCGTAGCTGAAGTTACTAGGCCTGTAAATTGGCCCTCGGACATTGTCAACTGTCCTGCAGATCCACCAGACATCATCACCACCCGATTCGACACCGCCAGATCCAGCATCAGCCGGCCGGCCCAGCACCGTACACGTACCCTACACATCCAGTAAGTTAGAATAAAAAGTTTGCTAAAAAGACCGTGTTTGGATTTCCGATTGGTGTCACATTGTCCCAGAGCCGATCTTGAGCCTCCGGACCTCACGCTCGAGCTAGCCATAAGAAGAGGCCTTCGGAGCCCAGCCCCGGATAGTCCCCAGTGGTTCGACCAGGGACTGGGGTCGATTGTCGTGGTCCTTCCGACACGCGAAGTAACAAATGGCGCCCAACTAAAAGACAAAACCAATCAGAAGTCCAAAGAAAAAGTGCCTCAGCTAGGGTAAAGTGAGTAGGAAATCGCAAAGTCTATTCGAAGTGGTGAAAGGCAAAGTGTGCAACCGCTAATCCGAGAACACCTTTGTTCACAGAATTTAATTGAGACTAATCTCGCTTACTAGTGCGCGTACATCCGCAAAAGTAATCCATCTCAGTGTATGAATTTACCAGGTAGCGGGAAAGTCGTGTGATATTATAAAAAGAAAGTTTTTTTTAATGGGTCTTGATTCAACCGTTTAGTCGAAACATAGTGAATATATTTATTCAAATGAAGCGTTGCTCAAATATTCAATAAATAACTCTTACCATTCACGTACACAGTTTCTAATTCGTTACGAATAGGATTCAATTGTCGATACAATGAATCTGCAGGCGTTGTATAAAAATTTAAACGTTGCTCATTTGTGGGCAGATGAAGTAGAACACGAACTATCAGTTCGCGGAATAGTTTTCGATGTAAATGAACATGAGAGCGTCAAGAGAAGAAGATTAAAGGATCAAATGAAGCAAGAAAGAGAATTGTCCACCGTTGCATTTACATATTCTCCCACTTGGAGAGAAGTCGCGAATGAAATTTCAGTCATTTATTCAAAATCGTCAGATATCAAAAACCGGTTAGATAATCCCAAAACCGATGTCCACAAAAGAGATAAATTAAAAACACGTTTAGTACATTACAGAGTCAGAACATTTTTGCTCTCTCGTGCACCAGAAGCCCTGAGACATGAACGTGAAATTCAATCCATTAGCAAGCAGATTGCTCAGACGTTTGCGAAGCATTTCCCAAGTAGCACAGCTTCGGGAGATGAAAGTTTGAATGAACCCGATCAGATAGCAACCGATATTAGTAAAGCCATCGAAGGTGTTAGAAATGAAATTGAAATTTTGAACGATACTGCCAGCAGGAATGACAGAATAGTGGAGACTGACGATTTTTCAGAGGGAGCTTGCGGAGGGGTAAAAGAAAAATCAATAGAATCTAAAAAGCAGGAAATAGAATCATCTGTCGCTAGATCAAAAGAAATATTAGAAGAACTATCGCAGTACGAGCAAGGAAACAAAGAAATACCCACAGATTTAATAAAGCATTTGAAAACTTTTGTGGCACAAACCACTGAAAAAGAACGGCAGTACCGAGAAAAAGAAATTCAGATGGAGGAAAGAATGTTAAAGGAAGCTAAGGAAAGTAGGGAAAGGAAAATACGTTTGGAAAAATTATTACAGAATCTCAACGAACGAATGAAAAACAGTGCCCCAGAGCCAAAGCTAGAATTTCCCCTGCCGTTGAAATTAGAAGATGATACCGAGAAAAGTAATAGAAAGGAGAAAGTAGTTCAACTGAATAATGCTAAGCCAGAAGAGGTTATCGACCTACCAGGCGATAAGTCGGAAAAGTCTGATACAAGTTTACGAAACGAATATGAACCCAAACGAATAGCCAAGAAAATTGGAAAAAAAGAATGCGCCAAATTTAAGAAATTTAGAGAGAAACACAAAAGCTCCTCGGATACATCCGATGAAATGTCGTCTTTTGAAAGCTCAGAACAGGATTACTCGTCAGAAATAACAACTTCTGATTCGTCAGGAGCGCGACAAGGAATAATTAAAAAGCACAGGAAATATAAGAAAAATCGAGAATCTTTAAAGCGAGTGCCCATTTCAGAATGGAAATTACGATACGATGGCAAGGATAATGGTCGAAGGCTAATCGAGTTTCTTAAAGAGATCAAACTGCGAAGTAGAGCAGAGCGAATATCAGATCGTGAGCTTTTTCGAAGCGCAATTCACTTATTTGCCGGAAAAGCAAAAGACTGGTATGTCGAGGCAATGGAAAATCGAGAATTCTATAAATGGTCACAGTTAAAAAGAGAGCTAAAACGAGAGTTTCTTCCACCCGATCTCGATTTTCAATTGGAAATACAAACTACAAATCGCTTACAAACACGCAATGAAAAGTTTGCAGACTATTTTAGTGATATGAACAAACTGTTTCAATCTATGACTCGGCCAATTTCGGACCGAAGAAAGTTTAAAACTATCTGGCGAAATATGCGCTTCGACTATAAGAATGCTATGGTAGGTAAGCGAATTAAATCCCTCGCGCACTTGAAGAAATATGGCAGGCTAATTGACGAAAACTATTGGAATAGGTTCCAACGGTCCTACGAAAATAATTATAGGTCTCGTACCAGCCAGATAGACGAGATTACCACAAGCTTTCAGAATAGTTTTGATAAAAATTCTAAAAGCTCGGCTAATAAATCTAAGCTAAGCAAAAATGAGCCAAAAGGCAATCAAAAGCCTCAAGAAATTGGCGATAAAAGTAAAGTGAAGCAGGCAACTAACGAGGAAGCTATGGAAGGTTCCAGCAAAAGTACATTACAACAGCTACTTAGCCAGTACAAGCGCCCTCCTATAGGAACCTGTTATAATTGTAGAGAAAATGGTCATCATTATAGAGAATGCTCACAACCAAGTAATATATTCTGTCGAATTTGTGGGTTCCCAGCGGTGCTCACAAAAACTTGTCCCAATTGTCCAAAAAACGTGGAGAACTCAGCTTAAGGGGGGAAGCTGCTAGTCAATCTTTAAAATCCCCTAATCAGATTTATGTTTTCACCGATTTGCTGCATAACGGTTTCGAGCCAGTTTCAGATACAGACTACCTAACAGATCAAGACGTCGATGAACTTTTAGTCCGGGTCGACGGAGATGCACGACCGTTTATAAAAGTTAATATTTTTGGGAAAGAGATCGTTGGCCTCTTAGACAGCGGTGCTCAGCGTACAGTTCTCGGGGTTGGTTCAGAACAATTGCTTGAAGATCTGAAATTAAAAATCTATCCGTCTAATATTTCTCTAAAAACAGCTTCTGGCTCATCTTTGGAAGTAAAAGGTTGTGTAAACTTGCCGATTACGTTTAATGACCAGTGTCATATTATCTCAGCTCTGGTCGCACCAAAGCTCAATCGCAGACTGGTTCTAGGATACGAAGATTTTTGGCAAGCGTTCAAGTTGCAACCCTCTCTGTCGATAGAATCGCATGAACTGAGCAGCGTTGATGAAGAGAGTGTAAAGCCACACGAACAGGAACTCACTGAAGAACAGAAGGGGCAGCTAGAGGAAGTGAAAGGGCTATTTAAGATTGCAGTGGACGGGGCAGTGCTTGATATCACTCCAATGATATCGCACAAAATAGAATTGAAGGAAGAGTATCAAAAAACACCTCCCGTTAGAATTAATCCTTACCCGACATCTCCTGAGATGCAGAAAAGGATTAATAGGGAATTAGACAAGATGTTACAGCAGCAAGTCATTGAAAAAAGTAAAAGTGAATGGGCATTGAGTACCGTACCGGTCATCAAACCCACAGGCGAGGTACGTTTATGTTTGGATGCACGTCGTTTGAATGAACGGACAAAAAGGGATGCCTATCCTCTCCCCCACCAAGACCGTATACTAAGTCGATTAGGATCAAGCGAGTATTTGTCAACCATTGATCTTACCAAGGCATTCTTACAGATACCACTCGATCCCGACTCACAAAAGTATACGGCCTTTTCAGTGCTCGGGAGGGGACTGTTTCAGTTCACCAGGCTACCGTTTGGACTCGTCAACAGCCCAGCCACGTTGGCTAGACTGATGGACGAGGTCCTAGGTTATGGTGAACTGGAACCGAACGTATTCGTTTACTTAGACGATATAGTCGTGGTAAGCGATACGTTCGAGGCACACCTACAAGCTCTCAGTGACGTAGCAAATCGATTAAAAAGAGCAAATTTGTCAATTAACATTGATAAATCTAAATTTTGCGTTAAAGAGATTGCCTATCTTGGGTACATATTATCTGCTGACGGCCTGAGGCCAAACCCGGAGAGGATTGAGGCGATTGTTAATTATGAACGCCCGTCGTCGATCCGATCTCTCCGTAGGTTCCTTGGCATGGCCAATTATTATAGGCGTTTCATACCACAGTTTAGTGAATATACAAACCCGTTAACGAACCTCTTACGAAAGAAACCTAAAACGATAAAATGGAACGATTTAGCAGAGCAATCTTTCATTCGCATAAAAGAATGCCTGATAAGTGCCCCGGTGCTTGCTAATCCAAATTTTGACCTACCATTCCAAATTCAAAGCGACGCAAGCGACACGGCCGTTGCAGCAATCCTAGTCCAAGAGCATAACGACGGGGAGCGAGTGGTAGCATATTTTTCCCAGAAGTTGTCGCCAACCCAGCAAGCTTATTCTGCGTCGGAGAAAGAAGGGCTAGCGGTGATTCTAGCCATCAATAAATTTCGTCCCTATATTGAGGGATCACATTTTGTTGTTGTAACCGATGCTTCAGCCCTCACGCATATTATGCGAGGGAAATGGAGAACATCGTCGAGATTGAGTCGCTGGAGTATCGAGCTTCAAGCCTATGATTTAGAAATACGTCACCGTCGTGGGAAGAACAACGTCATTGCTGATGCTCTTTCACGTTCCATTGAAGTTGTTGATATGTCTAATACCCAGGACGATTGGTATTCCACACTCTACCAAAACGTCAGTAGCTCACCTGAGGACAACCTAGATTATAAAATAGAAAATGATGTTTTATATAAGTTTATTCCTACTCAAACAGATACACTTGATTATCGCTTCGAGTGGAAAATTTGTTTGCCTGAAGAGTCACGAGAAATTGTTTTGAAAACCGAGCATGAGAAGGGTTTCCATATCGGTTACGAAAAATTACTGGACAAAGTTAGAAAGCGGTATTTTTGGCCAAAAATAGCAGCAAAAGTTCGTAAATTTGTGACTCAGTGCACGGCATGCAAGGAGTGCAAGCCCGCAAACACGTCCCAGCATCCCGAAATGGGTAAACAGAGAATAACAACCAAACCGTTTCAGATGTTAGCTATTGATTTTCTACAGTCACTTCCTCGGTCAAAGAATGGAAATACACACTTGCTAGTTTTAATGGACGTCTTTTCAAAATGGACTATGTTATTTCCAATGAAAAAGATAAGTACTGAACTAGTAATCAAAACGTTAAAGGAACAATGGTTTCATAGGTACTCAGTACCTGAAATATTGATTTCCGACAACGCAAGCTGCTTCATGAGTAAAAAATTCAAAGAGTTTTTAGATAGCTACAAAGTTGTCCACTGGTCAAATGCACGGCATCACAGCCAGGCCAACCCTGTAGAGCGGTTGAATAGGAACGTAAATGCCTGCATTCGGACCTACGTACGGTCAGATCAAAGAGCATGGGACACAAAAACTTCGGAAATAGAGTATACACTTAATAATACTCGACACTCAGCGACTGGGTTCTCACCGTACCGGATACTATTCGGTCACGAGATCGTTTCTGAGGGAGACGAACATCTGGTCGATGTGAACACCCGTGATCTCTCAGAACAGGAACGATTAGCGAAAAAGTTCCTGATTGATAAAAAGGTTTATGACTCTGTTGTTTCCAATTTAAAGAAAGCTCATGAGAAAAGCGCCCATAATTACAATCTCCGCTTCAGAAAACCTGCTCCAGTATATACAGTCGGACAGAAGGTTTATAGGAGAAACTTTCGGCAATCATCAGCCCGAGACAACATTAACGCAAAGCTTTGCCCTGCATATGTACCGTGCACAATCATCTCGAAGCGCGGAACGAATTCCTATGAGCTCGAGGATGAATCGGGAAAGAATATAGGCATATTCTCTGCTTCAGATCTCAAACCGGGAATTCCGGAATAAATTTGATCACTTTTCGCAGACACTCATGTAAATTAGTAAGGTTCCACATTTCGTATTTAGTTAAGTCCAAGTTATTTGTATAGGTCAGGTTTATAACACGTTAATTTAGAGTCAAATGGTCGTCGAAGTCAAAGTCAAGGTCAAAGTTCGTGAGATAAATGAAGTTGAATTGTATTGTCATGGTCCGTCTATGTTTATCCAAGTCAACTTAATTTTGGTCGCCGTTAATAATCCAGCGGGCTTCTTCAGATCTGTAATTTGAGGTTTCGGAATAAAACCGACTAATGAGACGCCAACTGATGAATTCCGAATTCCGAATCCCCTTAAGCAGATGTATTAACCGGTTTACTCTGCGTTACAGTTCAGTAAATAGGCACGTTGCACTAAAATCGTTCTGAAACACTTAGTTCTTCACAAAAACAGCATTCCGCGTAAAATATTTCCGTATTACTCCAATTAAAATCTAAATTATTTGTTCACAATGGCATATCAAGCCTTTTATCCTCCATGACAGTCCATATTTGAGTAACAGCTTCATTCGATTGAATCTCACCACAGTGGATCAGGGGAGATCGATTTTCTCTCGCTGAACATGAGAAATATGTTTAGATTATTGGGAGAAAATAAGATCGATTAAAAAGATCCGCGATAGGGTAAATGTCGAAAATGGTTTATTTTGCAAGACCAAAATTAACTATTTGGTAAATTGACATCTAGATGATTCCTTTTAGGAATTTCGATAAGCTTGAAAGAAGCAGCTCAACCCTGAGCAAGATTAGTCTGAAGTAAATATTGGACAAAAATAAATTAATATTTCTATTAATTTATTTTTGTGGAGGAAGTGTGGGGTAGTGTTACCGTTTGCACATTTTACCCCATATACCACACAGGAATAGCAACGCGAGAGAACGGGTATACTGCTATTCAGCATGATTTGCGTCTATTTAATGTTGCTATAATTTGTCTAAAGTCCCGTCATAATTGTCATTGGTAGTTTTTTGAATAATTTGTAATAAATGTTATTTGTATATTAGGAGATAGGGTTAAATTAGGCACTAAAATTAATAATCTACGGTCTAAGGCTAGGATTAGAATAAGGAATAAAATTGTTAATACACTAAACACAAAATATTGCTGGATCTGGGAAAACGGAAACACCTGGATGGAATGAGCACTGGAAGGAGGGATGTCAGAGGTGCAAAAGGAGGTTGGAAAAGGGAGGAAGGGGCAGTTAGGTTAGAAACGATAGAAGCCTAAAAAGTAATACCATTCGTTGCTAAACCACCAAAGACTACAGAGAGGAAAAATTCTATAAGTAGTTATTGAAAAAGGAAAGATAGCGTATCGAAGGCAAAAAAGAGATACGAGTGAAGAAAGTTAAAGGAAAACCCGGAAGATAAAAGTTAAGGACGAGTAAAAGTTAAGAGAATCAGGACCCATTATTGCTAATTTGCTCAAAGTCAACCGCGTGGCTGGTAAGCCGCGGTCTATGTCATCCGAGCGGAACGTACGGCAGCGGTAATAACGCGTAGCTGAAGTTACTAGGCCTGTAAATTGGCCCTCGGACATTGTCAACTGTCCTGCAGATCCACCAGACATCATCACCACCCGATTCGACACCGCCAGATCCAGCATCAGCCGGCCGGCCCAGCACCGTACACGTACCCTACACATCCAGTAAGTTAGAATAAAAAGTTTGCTAAAAAGACCGTGTTTGGATTTCCGATTGGTGTCACATTGTCCCAGAGCCGATCTTGAGCCTCCGGACCTCACGCTCGAGCTAGCCATAAGAAGAGGCCTTCGGAGCCCAGCCCCGGATAGTCCCCAGTGGTTCGACCAGGGACTGGGGTCGATTGTCGTGGTCCTTCCGACACGCGAAGTAACAGCTTGTATTTGAAATTAAGATGATCTGAAATTGAGTGGTTGCGATTAAATGAACATTATGCAAATTTGCTGCATTCATTTTGACGAGGTTTTTGGCTTCAGGAAACAGAAATAAGAAATATCTTGTTATCCCTCATATAATGAAGGTTTACTACGAAATTTCGCAAGAATTATAAGATTAAGAAATCTAAGAACACATGCGAAAATTTCGAAAAAAGCTTTTAGCACAAATTCTTTTTCTGTGTCTAGCTACGATAAAAATCATGCAAAATTTCAGCAACGCTGGCAAATGGCTATGGGTTTTGGTGACAAAAGAAGATATGTTTCAATCTTTATAAGCACCCAAAAATCAAAAATATCTGTAAAGACTCTTTGTTCTCGCTGATATTTTGTTTTAGGAAAAATGTTGCCAGGCTTGGCATTCACTTTTCACTTCGATTTTGCTCTTCTGATTCCTGCACCTCAGCCAAGCAGTATTTGAAAAAGTGGTGTATGGGACATTTGTAGAGCTAGTAATTATCTACAATATTGCCGAAGAAAGTAAAGTTTTATCTTTAGTATTTACGACGCTGTAGGGCTGTAATGCCGTTAGTGGCAAAAAAGCGCTCTTTTTGCCTTTTAGCGCCATAAATACAAAAGGCATAGTAATAGGCATAGCACTTCAGCAATATTGTAGATAATAACTAATGCTTCAAAAGCCCCAAACATCACTTATTTAAATTTTGCTTGGCTGAGATGCAGTAATCAAAAGAGCAAAATCGAAGAGAAAAGTGTAGGGCAAGCCTGATGTACCTGATTTGTTTTGCATCTGTTATCACACAAATGCTGCATTATATAGCAAACTATGTTGTATATAGATGCATAAGTGTTGTTTTGTTTCCAATTCATGAATCAGTTGGATTTTGCCATTGACAACGTATTAGTTTGTGGAAAAATTAGGAATACGCAAAACGGATTGGTTTGGTGGTCTACTTTTTCAGAAAGTTTTAATGAGTATTTGTCAGAACTCATCCCATTCTAGGCAAAAACCACGGAGTTTTCTAATCAACAGAATATGCTAAACCATCTGCCAATGCAAGAGCAGACATTAGAATGTCGCTAAACGAAGTGTTTTGCTGTCAACCTTTCTTTCAGCATTCTTCTTGCCTACCAAATATCGCTAACTCGAGATCCTACTAAAATCCCGCTGAGTTATTTAAGAAAACCGCTAGATTCCCGCTAGCCTCTATTTGGTTATTAAGTCCCGCTGTACGACTTGAAATCCCGCTAAATCTAGCGGGAAAACCGCTGATCTGGCATCGCTGATTATATGAAATTCGTACAAAAATCGCCGGTTTTGGCATTGGGAGACGAATTGCTCTACATTCGTAGTCCTACTTCAAGCCTGCGCCCGTGCTACTAGGCATGGACCCTAATACTTTTTTCGAATTACTCTCCATTTGAGTTATTACAATCTAATATTTTACTACTGAAAAATCAAAAAATCAAAATTGATTTAAAAAAATCAGAGGGGTGGTGTTCAAGACTCGACTGCATATATAGGTGACGCAAGACTACATAAGTCTCTTTGTAGTGATAGTAGCATGTATTCATGCATGTAATCATTCGATTCTTCATATATATGTGCTATATGCAACATATACAGTCAACCAAAAAAGTATTCGGACAGCAGCGCATAAAATTTTCTTTTAGTAATTTTGCACACTATTTTTGCAAAGAATGGTAACACATATTTTTTAAAACAATGTTTAACTAAAGCATATTTAGATGCACAACAAAAATTCGGGGAAAAGCTTTCCGTTTTGAAGATAGGGTACATATAGTTTGAATTGCTCAAAAACGCAGCCAAAAAAGTATTCGGACAGTTAACTATTAGTTGAAACAAATGTCCTTTCTCGCTCAACTACTACCTTGTAGGACCATTTACATTCTTGATGACCTGTTTTAATCTGTTTGGGATGAAATTAATAATTTTTCAAATATCCCTCTGCGAATTGCTGACCATTTTTTTACATGAGCTCGGTTTAAGTCATTGTGATAAGAAATCGAATGATTTCTCATTTAGAAATGAAATTATCTAAAAAGATGTTCAAAAGGGTTCAAATCTAGACTGAATACTGATGTTTCGATAGCTCTAGGACAATTGTATGGTGCCTACCGCTTACAATTATCGACAGTATATTTAGATTCAACATTCCGGTACAATATATATGTACCACACAATTACAATTTTGCTTCAATTTCACCTAAAATTGTTCAGACAGTTGAGTTTACATTTAGTTCTATCCAAAAATATATATCTTTGCTGCCTCGGAGCTTTCCATGTACCCCAACAAGGTACGACATCAACAACCCCTATGCAAGAATAACTAAAAGAGAAGGGTTACAAGAGAAAAATCACTCGTCAGCAAGTAAACATGCAATGCGGTTAGTGTCATATCTTGTTGGGATACATGCAAAGCTCCGAGGCAGCAAAGATATATATTTTTGGATAGAACTAAGTGTAAACTCAATTATCTCAATTATCAATTATCACATTGTACCGGGATGTTGAATCTAAACATACTGTCGATAATTGTAAGCGGTAGGCACCATACAATTGTCCTAGAGCTATCGAAACATCAGTATTCAGTCTATATTTGAACCCTTTTGAACATCTTTTTAGATAATTTCATTTCTAAATGAGAAATCATTCGATTTCTTATCACAATGACTTAAACCGAGCTCATGTAAAAAAATGGTCAGCAATTCACAGAGGGATATTTGAAAAATTGTTAATTTCATCCCAAACAGATTAAAACAGGTCATCAAGAATGTAAACGGTCCTACAAGGTAGTAGTTGAGCGAGAAAGGACATTTGTTTCAACTAATAGTTAACTGTCCGAATACTTTTTTGGCTGCACTTTTGAGCAATTCAAACTATATGTACCCTATCTTCAAAACGGAAAGCTTTTCCCCGAATTTTTGTTGTGCATCTAAATATGCTTTAGTTAAACATTGTTTTAAAAAATATGTGTTACCATTCTTTGCAAAAATAGTGTGCAAAATTACTAAAAGAAAATTTTATGAGCTGCTGTCCGAATACTTTTTTGGTTGACTGTATACATGCTACATGCGTTGTATGTAACATTTATCAAAGTAGTAACATTGCATACGTTCAATTCTCAAAAGATTGTGCATTTCAAAACAATTTAACAAAATCAGGAACACAAACTATTGCTTTCCTGCTACCTTACTGAAATTAAAGATTGTTTTATTACCCATAGTTCCCCACGTTGAAGGGATTTTACCAATTCAATCCTATTTTATCAACAGCACATCTTTTCAATACACTTCTAATGAAACGGTAAGCATGCGTATTCACGGAAAACTACTGTTTTACCTGACTCACTGCGAATATGCGTATTATTGAAATAAAACGTAACCATACGCTTTACGTTTATACGTTTAATAGCTGACCCGACAAACTTCGTATTGCCACAAATTAACCTGTGTTGTACATAAATCATGAATCTCGGATGATCTTTGTCACAATCTCGAGTTTTGCAAGCCTCCCAGTGGGCGGCGCTTCCGACGGCGGGTCACCGGCAACACTCGCGACCGTCTCGTCCTGAATAATCTAGTGTTACTATAGATAGTTTTCGTGGTCTTGTATTGACTAATGTTTTATGGAAGAGTCTCGAATTTCTCGAGTTTGATTAGTTTTTGAGTTTCGCAAAAATTTCTGTTTTATTTGTATGAGAGTCATACAAACCACAGGGGTGAGAGGTCTCTAACTATCGTAAAATAAATTCAAGACTCCAAAATCCCCCACATGCCAAATTTGGTTCCATTTGCTTGATTTGTTCTCAAGTTATAAGGAAATTTGAATTTCATTTGTATGGGAGCTCCCCTCTTCAAAGGGGAAGGGGTCGTAATTCACCATAGAAAAAATTTCTGCCATCTAAAACTCCCACATGCCAAATTTGGTTCCATTTGATTGATTAGTTCTCGAGATAAGAGGAAATTTGCATTTCATTTGTATGGAAGCCCACCCTCTTAACGGGGAGATGGGCCATAACTCACTTTCTAAAAAAGAGATGGGTCTCAATTCACCATAGAAAAAAATCTTGCGTCCAAAACCACTTACATGTCAAATTTGGTTCCATTTGCTTGATTAGTTCTTGAGTTATGAGGAAATTTGTTTTTCATTTGTATAGGAGACCCCCCCCCCCCTCTTAAAGTGGGGAAATCCATAGAAAATATACCATAGAAAATATTCTTGCCTACAAAAACACCCACATGATAAATTTGCTTGATGCTCCATTTGCTTGATTAGTTCTAGAGTTATGAGGAAATTTGTATTTCGTTTGTATGAGAGCCCCCCCTCTTAAAAAGGCAAGGGGTCCTAATTCATCATAGAAAAAATGGTTGCCTCCAAAAACACCCACATGCCAAATATGGTTCCATTTGCTTGATTAGTTCTCGAATTATGAGGAAATTTGTATTTCATTTGTGTAGAAGCACCCCTCTTAAAGTTGGGAGGGGTCCTAATTCACCATAGAAAATATTTTTGCCTCCAGAAACCTCCACATGCCAAATTTGGTTCCATTTGCTTGATTAGTTCTCGAGTTATGAGGAAATTTGAATTTCATTTGTATAGGAGCCCCCCTCCTAAAGTGGGGAGGGGTCCCAATTCATCATAGAAAAACATTTTGTCTCCAAAAACACCCATGTGCCAAATTTGGTTCCATTTGCTTGATTAGTTCTCGAGTTATGAGGAAATTTGTATTTCGTTTGTATAGGAGCCCCCCCTCTTAAAGTAGGGAGGGGTTCTAATTCACCATAGAAAATATTCATGCCCTAGAAAACTTTCACATGCCAAATTTGGCTCCATTTGCTTGATTAATTCTCGAGTTATGAGGAAATTTGCATTTCATACGTAGAGGAGACCCCCTTCCTAAATTAGGGAGGGGTCCCAATTCATCATAGAAAAAAATTTTGTCTCCAAAAACACCCACGTGCCAAATTTTGTTCCATTTGCTTGATTAGTTCTCGAGTTATGAGGAAATTTGTATTTCGTTTGTATAGGAGCCCCCCCCTCTTAAAGTGGGGAGGGGTCTTTATTCACCATAGAAAATATTCTTGCCCTCGAAAACTTTCACATGCCAAATTTTGTTCCATTTGCTTGATTAGTTCTTCAGTTATGAGGAAATTTGTATTTCATGTGTATAGGATCCCTCCGTCCTGAAACGGGGAGGGGTCCCAATTCATCATAGAAAAAATTTTTGTCTCCAAAAACACCCACATGCCAAATTTGGTTCCAAATGCTTAATTACTTCTCGAGTTATGAGGAAAATTGTGTTTCTTTGGTACAGGAGCCCCCCTCTTAAAGTGGGGAGGGGTCCTAATTTACTATAGAAAATATTCTTGCCCTCGAAAACTTTCACATGCCAAATTTGGTTCCATTTGCTTGATTAGTTCTCGAGTTATGAGGAAATTTGTATGGCAGCCCCCCCCTTTTAAAGAGGAGAGGAGTTATAATTCCCCTTATAAAGAGGGGAGGGGTCTCAATTTACCATAGAATAAATTCTTGTCACCGAAAACACCCACATGCCAAATTTTGTTCTATTTGCTTGATTAGCTTTCGAGTTATGCAGAAATTTGTGTTTCATTTGTATGGGAGGGGTTTCTAACCATCACTAAAACCTTTCCTGGCCCCAAAAAACCTCTACATGCATATTTTCAAGCCGATTGGTTCAGTAGTTTTCGATTCTACAAGGAACATACGGACAGACAGACAGACAGACAGACAGACAGACAGACAGACAGACAGACAGACAGACAGACAGACAGACAGACAGACAGACAGACAGACAGACAGACAGACAGACAGACAGACAGACAGACAGACAGACAGACAGACAGACAGACAGACAGACAGACAGACAGACAGACAGACAGACAGACAGACAGACAGACAGACAGACAGACAGACAGACAGACAGACAGACAGACAGACAGACAGACAGACAGACAGACAGACAGACAGACAGACAGACAGACAGACAGACAGACAGACAGACAGACAGACAGACAGACAGACAGACAGACAGACAGACAGACAGACAGACAGACAGACAGACAGACAGACAGACAGACAGACAGACAGACAGACAGACAGACAGACAGACAGACAGACAGACAGACAGACAGACAGACAGACAGACAGACAGACAGACAGACAGACAGACAGACAGACAGACAGACAGACAGACAGACAGACAGACAGACAGACAGACAGACAGACAGACAGACAGACAGACAGACAGACAGACAGACAGACAGACAGACAGACAGACAGACAGACAGACAGACAGACAGACAGACAGACAGACAGACAGACAGACAGACAGACAGACAGACAGACAGACAGACAGACAGACAGACAGACAGACAGACAGACAGACAGACAGACAGACAGACAGACAGACAGACAGACAGACAGACAGACAGACAGACAGACAGACAGACAGACAGACAGACAGACAGACAGACAGACAGACAGACAGACAGACAGACAGACAGACAGACAGACAGACAGACAGACAGACAGACAGACAGACAGACAGACAGACAGACAGACAGACAGACAGACAGACAGACAGACAGACAGACAGACAGACAGACAGACAGACAGACAGACAGACAGACAGACAGACAGACAGACAGACAGACAGACAGACAGACAGACAGACAGACAGACAGACAGACAGACAGACAGACAGACAGACAGACAGACAGACAGACAGACAGACAGACAGACAGACAGACAGACAGACAGACAGACAGACAGACAGACAGACAGACAGACAGACAGACAGACAGACAGACAGACAGACAGACAGACAGACAGACAGACAGACAGACAGACAGACAGACAGACAGACAGACAGACAGACAGACAGACAGACAGACAGACAGACAGACAGACAGACAGACAGACAGACAGACAGACAGACAGACAGACAGACAGACAGACAGACAGACAGACAGACAGACAGACAGACAGACAGACAGACAGACAGACAGACAGACAGACAGACAGACAGACAGACAGACAGACAGACAGACAGACAGACAGACAGACAGACAGACAGACAGACAGACAGACAGACAGACAGACAGACAGACAGACAGACAGACAGACAGACAGACAGACAGACAGACAGACAGACAGACAGACAGACAGACAGACAGACAGACAGACAGACAGACAGACAGACAGACAGACAGACAGACAGACAGACAGACAGACAGACAGACAGACAGACAGACAGACAGACAGACAGACAGACAGACAGACAGACAGACAGACAGACAGACAGACAGACAGACAGACAGACAGACAGACAGACAGACAGACAGACAGACAGACAGACAGACAGACAGACAGACAGACAGACAGACAGACAGACAGACAGACAGACAGACAGACAGACAGACAGACAGACAGACAGACAGACAGACAGACAGACAGACAGACAGACAGACAGACAGACAGACAGACAGACAGACAGACAGACAGACAGACAGACAGACAGACAGACAGACAGACAGACAGACAGACAGACAGACAGACAGACAGACAGACAGACAGACAGACAGACAGACAGACAGACAGACAGACAGACAGACAGACAGACAGACAGACAGACAGACAGACAGACAGACAGACAGACAGACAGACAGACAGACAGACAGACAGACAGACAGACAGACAGACAGACAGACAGACAGACAGACAGACAGACAGACAGACAGACAGACAGACAGACAGACAGACAGACAGACAGACAGACAGACAGACAGACAGACAGACAGACAGACAGACAGACAGACAGACAGACAGACAGACAGACAGACAGACAGACAGACAGACAGACAGACAGACAGACAGACAGACAGACAGACAGACAGACAGACAGACAGACAGACAGACAGACAGACAGACAGACAGACAGACAGACAGACAGACAGACAGACAGACAGACAGACAGACAGACAGACAGACAGACAGACAGACAGACAGACAGACAGACAGACAGACAGACAGACAGACAGACAGACAGACAGACAGACAGACAGACAGACAGACAGACAGACAGACAGACAGACAGACAGACAGACAGACAGACAGACAGACAGACAGACAGACAGACAGACAGACAGACAGACAGACAGACAGACAGACAGACAGACAGACAGACAGACAGACAGACAGACAGACAGACAGACAGACAGACAGACAGACAGACAGACAGACAGACAGACAGACAGACAGACAGACAGACAGACAGACAGACAGACAGACAGACAGACAGACAGACAGACAGACAGACAGACAGACAGACAGACAGACAGACAGACAGACAGACAGACAGACAGACAGACAGACAGACAGACAGACAGACAGACAGACAGACAGACAGACAGACAGACAGACAGACAGACAGACAGACAGACAGACAGACAGACAGACAGACAGACAGACAGACAGACAGACAGACAGACAGACAGACAGACAGACAGACAGACAGACAGACAGACAGACAGACAGACAGACAGACAGACAGACAGACAGACAGACAGACAGACAGACAGACAGACAGACAGACAGACAGACAGACAGACAGACAGACAGACAGACAGACAGACAGACAGACAGACAGACAGACAGACAGACAGACAGACAGACAGACAGACAGACAGACAGACAGACAGACAGACAGACAGACAGACAGACAGACAGACAGACAGACAGACAGACAGACAGACAGACAGACAGACAGACAGACAGACAGACAGACAGACAGACAGACAGACAGACAGACAGACAGACAGACAGACAGACAGACAGACAGACAGACAGACAGACAGACAGACAGACAGACAGACAGACAGACAGACAGACAGACAGACAGACAGACAGACAGACAGACAGACAGACAGACAGACAGACAGACAGACAGACAGACAGACAGACAGACAGACAGACAGACAGACAGACAGACAGACAGACAGACAGACAGACAGACAGACAGACAGACAGACAGACAGACAGACAGACAGACAGACAGACAGACAGACAGACAGACAGACAGACAGACAGACAGACAGACAGACAGACAGACAGACAGACAGACAGACAGACAGACAGACAGACAGACAGACAGACAGACAGACAGACAGACAGACAGACAGACAGACAGACAGACAGACAGACAGACAGACAGACAGACAGACAGACAGACAGACAGACAGACAGACAGACAGACAGACAGACAGACAGACAGACAGACAGACAGACAGACAGACAGACAGACAGACAGACAGACAGACAGACAGACAGACAGACAGACAGACAGACAGACAGACAGACAGACAGACAGACAGACAGACAGACAGACAGACAGACAGACAGACAGACAGACAGACAGACAGACAGACAGACAGACAGACAGACAGACAGACAGACAGACAGACAGACAGACAGACAGACAGACAGACAGACAGACAGACAGACAGACAGACAGACAGACAGACAGACAGACAGACAGACAGACAGACAGACAGACAGACAGACAGACAGACAGACAGACAGACAGACAGACAGACAGAAATCCTTCTTTATAGGTATAGATAACGCATATGCAGTTAATATCGATAACAAACGATTTTTTTGTAAGTTGTGCTTTTGTTATTGCGTTTAATTTGTAAAAAGTTGCATAAATAACAATTCAGTTTCACAATACAATTATTGCGTACTACTGACACATGAAATATAACATTTAAGTACGTTGTTTTCAGTGATCAAAATTAACGATATTTTCGATACATGGGCGATATTTTTCGAAACCTTTCGAACCAACACGATACCGCGAATACAACGCATTTCGCAGTGAGTCAGGTAACACAGTAGCAGTCATTGACTTTTCGTCGGAAAGCCCAATTTCGGAAGCAGCTTTTCGGCCCAAAAGCGGGATTGTGTTTATAAAAATGTAAATACTGCATTCTTCTTGCCAATCTGAACACAGCGAATATATTTTCATAAACCGAATTTTTGTTTCAAACAAAAAACTGCTTTTGAAATTAGCAGAACCGATGATGACTAATTTCACCTTCATACAGAGTCGTATTATAACCGAACACTACAGCTGTAGCACATTTTTCCAACAAAGATATCAAATTCGCGGAGGTTTAATCGTCTCGCAGTAAAAAATTTGCGATCTGTTAGGACAACGAATTTGTGTCATTTTTTCTGGCACATTTCCCTAACACAGACATCAAATTGGACTAGGTTTAATCACGTTCGTAAGAAATCTGTTGGCACGAGGGGGCTTTGCCACTCTTTCTGGCGTACTTCCCAAGCAAAGACATCAAAATGGTCTAGGTTTAACCACGGTGTAAAGAAATCTTGTTGAAATGAGAAAACTTGGTCACTTGTTTTGGCTTACTTCCCAAGCACAGATATCAAATAGGTATAGGTTTAGATCATCGTAAAGAATCTTCCAACCAATCACGAAGCGAGAATTCTGGTAAAACATAGGTTCATTATTTTCAATTTTTCAATAGTTCCACATCAAGAATCCATACTTTTCTTCATTTGGCTCAATTCTTAGAAGATTTTCCGAGCGATTAGTGTAAGAATATTGAAAATCGTTAGGAAAACCGCTGAGCTATTAGCGCTCAAAACCTTTCATTTTTCGTGACGCTCGCATTTTTCGATTTTTTGGAATGACACCCTATCTCAAAACTTGCCGTAAGACGTAGTCCTACGTCAAAAGATTTCTGTTTAGCCCTAGCGTTGTTTAGTCAAATTTATTATACGTTACTTTCGGCGTTATTTCAATGTATAACAAAAATAATAGATTCGCAGTAAAAATTTCTAGACATTACCATGAAAGGTTGTAAAATTGTCTGAGAACATGTGGCTTATTCAAGAATCATAGTAAATTTAATTACCTTTTTCATGGTACTTTCAATAGCAAACGTCTTCATAAAAATGGTACGAGTTACCATCGTTCTCGTTTCAATGTTGCGATGCTTTTGTATGAGTCTGTTGAAGCATTTTCAACTGACGTTTTTGAAATTTTGACGATGCGGTATAGCGTAGGCGGAAAGCTAAGGCTAAAGCTTTACTACGAAAGCTAAATAAACGTCTCAAGTAAGCGGATCCAGGAATTGAATTGATGTCCGATAACCGGTAGAGATGATGATTGTAAAGAAATTATGAAATATACTTTACGAAAGCGATGTGAGAAAAGTTGATAAAATTTACCGGGATCGCACGTACACCGGTTAGTATGAGTGCAAGCCACCAATAATTCAAGTGAAAAAAGCGAATCCTTGGGCTTAACCGTTCTTCTAAGATTTGACCCTATTTTATCGACAGGCTTGACAGTCTGCTATTGATGCACAGAACAGTTACGGGGCTAGTGCAACAATTCTACTGACTCTATCTATCAGCAACGCCTAGCTTTGCATATAATATTTATGTAAATCCAACCGCTTAGTTGGTTTCGAGGTATGATGCCGGTTTAACAAGTCAGTCGTCGTATTTTCGAATCTCGAGAGCTTTATAGAGTCAGTAGGATTGTTGCACAAGCCCCGCAACTGTCTTGTACTCTAATAGCTGGCTGTGAAGTCCGTCGATAAATAAGGGTCAAGTCTTAGAAAAGACGTTTAAGCCCGAAGCTTTTCGCCTAGCTGAGATTCGAAAATACGACGACTGGCTTGTTAGGACATCATTGTACCTCGAAACCAACTAAGCAGCTGAATTCACGTGAATGTTACATGCAAAGTGCGGTGGATGAGAATTACCTATGTTTTCACGTAAACTGGACGTGACGATTTTTTTGGGCGTAGGGAGTATTCCTGGTCGCGCGTCATTTTCAAACCTGAAATTTGGTTGTGCAAACCTCACATACATTATTACCACCTTTCACAAATACAACAAAAGAGTGCTGATTCTTTTCAAAGAAAAAATAATAGCAACAAACTTTTATGATGACCCGTGTTTGAACCTTAAACTTCTCGGTCGGTGGTTCTACAGTAGACGAAGGAAGAGACACAATTTGTGTCTAAAAATAATCCAACCCATGTCGCTAGCTTAAGGGGGGACCCTACTCTGGATTCCGAAAAATAATAGATTTTCGTAATTTTTTTTTTCAGATGCTAGAATTATAGTTAAGCGATGGAGTATTTTGGTTATTGATAAAGTTTATTTGAAGATATATTTTGTATTTTTTGGATACACTCAAGTACTTTTTTTACACGGTTTAGTTTTTTGGGTATTAAGAACGGGGTAAGTTAGACAGTTCGCATCGAGAGGTGAGCGAGAGCGGTCGTGTTTGCTCGCTGCTGTTTCTTCGTGTTTTGTTGTTGGATGATATTTGGTCTTATACATGGCGTCGGCGCAGTAGATTTTATGGCGCTAACTACAGGAAATAGTGGAGTGAAAATATCTGAAAAGTTGTTGTCTCAATTGCAGTTATATTCGGTCATTGTTGTGTGCGTGTATTTACCGAAATTAGATTAATTCTTAGGTGAAATCTCTATGAGTATAAAAAGTTGAATAAGTGTTGTGTATAGTGCGCGGCGCCAGTGTTTGTTGTCTAAAAGCGTGTAAAGCCTGCCGCATGACCATTTCAAATATGAGTGTGTTGATTTGAAAAATAAGAGATCGCTCTTTACATAAAAATGCGGCAATTTTGTCGGGTTAATTATAAGGGTGTATCATGTCTAAATAACGTCCAGTAGAGGTGATCTTCTAACGTGTCTTATTGCAAAAACATTCACACGATGGCTTTTTTCTATGAGTGTAATAAAAATAAGTAATTGTGTGCGTGAGTGAGAGAAGAAACGAAAATATCCAGAAATGCGATGGTTGTTAAATGGCTGCATGCGCTTGGGCTTTCGAACAGAGCATCTGTGCAAAAGCTAAGTTAATTTATTTTTCTATTTCATTTTCTAATCCAATTTTAGCTTTAGTTCTTCTTTCGGTAATGGAATATTTTATTCATGCATAGCTCATTGCGGTTTCTTGAACTGTGTGTGCGTGTGTAAATGACGGAAATGATGTATGGCGCCGATGTGAAGTTCTCGTTCTGTTGCACAAATACACAGAAGCATAAGTGGCTTTCTTTCAGGGAATGCTGTTTGTAAAAATCCTGCAGTAGAGGAGTGGATATATGTCGCTCATATTTCACTTAGCAGGGCCGGACCGGGCAAACATGGGGTATATATCTAATTGTTCGAGCTCATTTGGTTTCGCTAAATTCATTTACATTACTTTGCCAGCGGTGGGGTGGATTTTGACGTATCAGGTGTTCCTTTCCATTGTACTCGGTACTAGGCTACTCAACTCATATATATACTCAATGTTGCTATTCATCGATAAAAGTACTGATTCGGTTCGAAACACACTCAAAGGTGATTCCATAACGTCAAATTCTCTGGCAATGCTTTTCTAGCTGAGAATTATTTAATGCGAGTGAGAGAAAAGCGAATTACCACTCACTCTTTTACATGCAATGGTTTGATCGCTAGTGATGCCAATCAAAAACGAATATCTCGCATTTTACTCATCGCGATGAGTAGCTATGATTTATCAATTTTGGAAAACAGGCAAAAGCGCTATCGGATATTGAATTATACCGTCAAAAAACATGCACCTAACATTTATGTTGGTTTTTGAGTTCGACTATTAGCACCTGAGATACTTGGAATGTACATTTTTGCGACATAATACATAAATGCACTTCAAAACATCATCGTTCTTCTACACCCAGAAGACTTTTAATCTCATAAAATTATTTTACCATTCTATTCATAATTTTTCAACATTCACGTAGAGTGCAGCATAAATTTTTTTTTCGTGACAATGACAAGCTCAAAGGATCAAATTTTGAACAGTAACCGACGATATTTTTATTATCAGCCGTCATCGTTGGTCACACAAGAAGATGTATTATTTTTCATAGCTTCGAACCTTCGAGGCACCAATTAATAATAGTAATATTGCACCAGGTTTGCATTTCATTGAAACTAAATCTTGAAACCAGGGATGGCACCTCCTCAGAAGAAAAAAAGAGAAGAGAAAAATTCAAACTGTGCTCAGTCTTCAACGCGATTTATTCTGCTCCGTTTCATTTTAACTGTGCTCTTTCTTGCTGAACGCAGTTGTATGAGCAACCGCACACTGTGCTACTCATTGAGGAGAATGTTAAAACACTTTGAATACGTTGATGCGATGCGCTGACGTATGACAACTACGGGTAGTTTTAACATGGGTAGTGCGTTGAGAAAAAACGACGATTGTCAGTAGCGGTCATTGCTATCAGAAAAATATTAATCCATTAATGCAGTTGAATCATGATTCTTACATTTAGTATATTCAGTTGAGTTTGGCTGCCCGTGTCTATAGTTGCTGTACGCGCACCGGTTGTTTTGTTTCCACGTTTACTGCTGTAGCTACCGAGAGGACCGGGAGCAAAACCGAAAGTTGCTCATTTAAAGAGCGCATTAAGCAATTTTTCCGCACGTCAGTTTTTCTCATTGTGTTTAGTCTGTTTCTCATTGTGTGGATTTACTTCTCATTTCTGAAAGCAGTTCTGCTCATTGTGTTGAACAAAAAAAGTTGCACTTTTTGCACAATGAGTGAGGAAATAACAAGCCTGCTTGAAACCATTTTGTTTGTCCGTGTGCCGCTTGAAGTTACTGGTTGTGTATGGCGTTACAAGTATATGTTGACGTTTGACAAGTTCATAATTATTATATGTGATAGGAATAACGTTTTATATTTGAACGAGTAATATTTCTTTTGTAACTTGCAAAAAATATGTTTGTTTACGTTTCATCGCAAAATACATTCTCGGTTGGATGACAGCGATTAACGATGATTAGCGATGAGTGTGAGACAGAGATACCGAGCGAGTATTTTCGAGCGTAATCAATTCATATTTTGTTCACCAGTTTTTGCGTCGGCGATTCATCGCGAGCAATCAGGATACGATAGAGTTGCCAGTTGATAAGATTTAAATCGCTGATGAGCACGATGAGTCTTCATCGTGATGAAAATTTGCAACATTGTATATACTGTGTGTCAATCGTTTGTAGGTATTATGTTTGTCATGTATTTTCGATTTTTAGTTTATATAATAGCTAAAAGCGTCAGTGTGAGCGCAAAAAAACCTGATTTAATCCACCTAGTGGTGAAAGGAACCTTTGTTATACGGTCTTACTTGCTATTTGAGGTAGAAATCGACACGTCTTCGGAACATAATTCATCTATTGGTTAACGTTGCGTAGTGCGTTAGTTTACATAAAATTTTTGGAAATTGAATAAGTTTACAAAATTTGAACAAAATAGGAGCACTTTGAAAGATCCTTTTTTCATGAAATTGCTGAGTAAGTATATGTAAATTGTTACCAATTTGAGTAAGTACAAGTAAAAGTAATTTGTAAGAGTAAATATTATTTTTTAATAAAGGTCTAATAAAGGTTTAATAAAGGTAAAGGACTAGTTTACAGGTTTTTCAACTGTGAATAATTTCCTGTAATGTCGTTCTATTTGATTTACATCAATAAAGATTTCTTGAATAAATTTCATCAATTTTTATTAACCTTCGGCTACTCACGCTGTTGTATTTTGTATAACACGTGTAGGTTTTTGAATGCCATATTGTTATAAAGTTACAAATCATTGTTTAACTAATATGCAAAATGTCATAATTATTCAATGCATTAATACTTTAACTTGTTGAGAAAATAGATCAGCATAAACCGACGTCACAGAAACGAAGCAATCAGCATGTGAGGTGTACCGCAGTTGGCCCCAACTGGAATTTTCGCTCGTTTCTACATATGGAAAAATGGTGTCTGTATGCAGCAAAACTACCAGCAAATGTAAAATGTTTAAAATGTAGCCGTCTATTGGTAGTCGAGTAATTCGGGATCAAAATCAGGGTGATTTTTATACTCAAAGTGCTACAGTTCCTAAACAAGCAAACATAGAGATATACTGTATTCAGCAAAGTTGTGTGTTTTGTAATTTGTACTTTGTAATACATGAAAAAGTCATACAACAATTATAAAAAGAGCAAAAATAGAAAAACTAATATTACATATTCATGTACAATAAATAAGATTTTTCTATCATCGCTGCAGAGATAGAAGGTTATTGTCTTTAGCAAATTTTTTTGTAATAATATGCTCTATAACTTTGCAGAACACATCAATCACTGAGGAAAATTTTTTTTTTTCACTTTTCGGGGGATTAATCAAAATTTAAATTCTACCAGACGATAGAGCTTTCAATTTCAAGAAACTCTTCCAAAGGTTCAATAAACCTAAAACTAAGTTTTCTCAATCAAAGCTCTAGTGCGCACGTTTTCTTTAGTTTTGGGCTATTGTGCGCGCGATTAACCGTGTTACAAAAGTTGGCGCGAGTGTTCGAGGGTTAATATCTTTTAACCGGTAAAACCAATTCTTATGAAATTTTGCATATATATTCGTAGTGTCAAAACCTTTCGTTTGATATTAAAATAATTGAAATTAGGTAAATTATCTTAGTTAAAACCATTATAAATTATTGGTAATTTTGGTGTGGTGTATACGGTTGCTCATAACATTCAAATTAAATGCCCAATCAAAAAATCATTCAATAGTGCTTTATTAGGATACATTACCTTTCAAATGAGACTAATAGCGCATAAATCGGTTTGGCCATCTCTGAGAAACAGGCGATAATTATTACCTTGTCAAAACAGGTTTTTAAGCATAACTTTCAAGCTACTTGTTTGTTTTCAATAAAACTTCCTGAAAAAAATTAATGCTAATGAGAGCTTTCATTTGATATTAAGATCGTTGAAATCCGTTATGTGGTTCCGGAGAAAATCGTGTCAGGTAGTTTTCACATTTTTGCTTATAACTTTAAAACGAAATGCCGGACCACGAAACAACTCGATAGTGATATACTAGGCAATAGTACCTTTCAAACAAAAGGTAAATCGAACGAATCGGTTCAGCCATCTCCGAGAAACAGGCGATAGAAAATGAAGCGCGCACACACACACACACACACACACACACACACACACACACACACACACACACACACACACACACACACACACACACACACACACACACACACACACACACACACACACACACACACACACACACACACACACACACACACACACACACACACACACACACACACACACATACACACACATACACACACATATACACACATACACACACATACACACACACATACACACACACATACACACACACACACACAGACATTGCTCAGTTCGTTATAGTATATTGTTATAGTATAACAAAGGTAAAACGTTTTATGCATCGCCGAACGAATAATTCTTCCTTTAGGCATTGCGATTATTATTGTGCTTCCCGAGAAAATATTTCGTTTTCCAGTTTAATATAGTTGTGCGCAAAGGTAAATCATATATTATTGACAGTGTAAGCACGTGTAAGTTTTTTATGTTTATGCTCTTATTCTTTGCTTAGATAACATTTGTTTTGTCCTATTACGTACAGACTTACAAACAACACAGTTACAATGTCTTACGTTAACCGAAAATGATAAAATTTAAATGCTGATTGCGTTTGTGAAAAATTTGTCCATGTTTGAACGGGCAAACACGAAGCAAGCTACCCTAGCATTCAGCTGATGAGCAAGAGAGAAATATTGTTGTTTTTCTCATCACTCTTGCGTTGACAGTTTCTTACGAGATTTCGTAAGAGTGTAAAAGAGATACTTTGACTGCGAGCAACCAGAACAGAGCTGCGCGCAACTGTTAGGCGCACAACTAAACCGATGAAAGAAAAATTTTAGATAATAATCGCAATATCTAAAATTTTTCTTTCGTAGGTTTATTGTGCGCGCATTCCCTTACTGGACACGACGATTGAAACAGTCGTGTTTCTGAACGGTCGTAAAAAGGGTCGTTTTTAGCTTTTGACAGATAAAATGTCAAATTGTGTCATCATCGCTGTTTCATTATTGGAACCAATCGAGCAAAGTAAATAAACCTAGGAATTACCGTTCTATCAGAAGAAACGGAATGTAATTCAGCATGAAATGAATTTGTATTTTCAACGCCGGTTTGCTGAAATTTCATAGTGAATAAAGCGTAGTTTATCCTTCATTATCCAAACAAGCAATAACAAAGCAATAACGTTCGTATTCGAAAACAATTTGTTTAATGCTTTTGTATGATTAACACGAAGTCACGATTAAGGTTGCGACAGAAACGCAATGAGCCTGTGTTGCCAGTTATGGCGATAAAACATTACGAACTGTGTTGCCAATTTAGTCATTTTTTTACCTTTGGAACGTTTGAAACAGTACCTGAACTCCCCTCGGAATCCATCGGTCAAGTAAATGCACAATATTGCAGATTGCAAGAAACATCCTCACATCGCGGTTATCTTTACTGTTGAACGAAACCATCAAAAGATCACCGCAGAGCAGATTTCTGCAATTTAATACATGAAAATTTACTAAATCAATTGTTTTTCATCAAAACCATGCTACAAAACTGTTGTTTTGTAGAACTGCAAACCATAAAACCTAAATTTTAATATTGCGTTTATCTCGTGGTTATCTCCTGAGCGCGTTATCACCGCCGCTGCATGCGGATTTTTTATAACCGCCGCAATAGTTGTGCGCCTAACAGTTGCGCGCAGCTCTGTTCTGGTTGCTCGCAGTCAAAGTATCTCTTTTACACTCACACGAAATTTCGTAAGAAACTGTCAACGCAAGAGTGATGAGAAAAGCAACAATATTTCTCCCTCGCTCATCAGCTGAATGCTAGGGTAGCTTGCTTCGTGTTTGTCCGTTCAAACATGCACAATTTTTTTTACAAACGCAATCAGCATTTAAATTTCATCATTTTCGGTTAACGTAAAACATTGTGACTGTGTTGTTTGTAAGTCTGTATGTAATAGAACAAAACGAATGTTATCTAAGCAAAGAATAAGAGCATAAACATAGAAAACTTACTCGTGCTTACACTGTCAATAATAGACCAAACCATGGTGATGTCATCTGGCAGATACTGGCGCCCTTGTTTACAAACAGACCGCAGAGTCCAAAAAAGTTTCAGCTGTTTAAACGGCAAGTTTGTTGTTTAAACCTAGTTTAAACAGCATTAGCACTAAATTTAAAAGCCATTATGCCTGTAAAATGTTTAAAAACACGCTACATTCGCTATAAACGGAAAGGAAAGTTTTTCAAAATGTAAACAAGGGCGCCAGTATCTGTCAATTGACGGTATGATGATTTGGTCTATACATGATTTACCTAGAGTGACAATATACAGAGTGGCGACAAGTCATCCCAAATGTATGCAATGCGGTTTTTCCAAGGTTTTTCTTTCTCTTTCCTGCATACGCGTTGGATAGGTCGTCTGCTCGATTGGAATGACACTGACAGATAATTATCATTCCAATTTTGACATTGTCCCCACTCTGTATATAGTCACTCTAGATTTACCTTTGCGCACAACTATATAAAGCTGAAAAACCACCCCATTGACAGGCAACCATGTTTTCGCTGCCAACATCTCGTGTGTGCGAAAATGAGATAGCATGTCAGCACTGCGTTTCACTCAACTGCCAGCAGTCTGATTTGGGCCCGCTGTCAAATTTTGAGCCCAGGACATGCTGTCGCTGACGTTTACTGCAGTTCGATATAGAGATGTCGATGGGGTGTGAAAAACGAAAGATTTTCTCGGGAAGCACAATATTGTCCCAAGTAACACTTGCAACATGTTTTTGCCTTTCTACTATATAAATAAGTAGTATAAAGGTACAGTGGACCCCCGTTCGTTTGAACGATTCCTCATGCAAACTAACGGGGTTAGTTTTTAATTTGAACCACTGGTAACCCTAAATATGCTGGAACTTGTGTTAACTGGCTGCCCTGCTCTTTGTTATTGTTTTGGTGGTTTGATTCAGTTGGCAGTTGCAAGCAGCGAACATTCATTCTCCGATCAGATTTCTATCATAATCGTTGGGAAAACGCAATGTGAAACAGATTAAACACGCTAGATCAGCACAAATAAATCGTGTTTATGTGCATTGTCTGCATAAGCAAATGATGTCATATTGAGTATGACGTTTGAACCATTTTTAATTTGCACGTCGTGCAAACCAACGGGGTTCAAATTAAAAAGTGTTCAGATTAAAAATGGTCAAACGAACGGGGGTCCACGGTATAGAAATCACTTGGAAAACCGGAAATGGAAAGAAGGTCCTGCGGGCCGAATGTCATATACCATTCGACTCAGTTTCGAAAACTGAGCATTTTCTGTGTGTGTGTGTGTGTATGTATGTGTGTGTGTGTGTGTGTGCGTGTGTATGTGTGTGTGTGGGTATGTAACGCTTTCAATCTCACTCACTTTTCTCGGAGATGGCTGGACCGATTTTAATGTTCTTAGCGTCAAATGAAAGATCTAGGTGCCCCATAGGTTGCTATTGAATTTCATTTTGATCGGACTTTTAGTTCAAAAGTTATGTATAAAAATACGAAAAATATGGGACTTCATTATCTCACAGGTCCCTTAACCGATTTGAACAAAATTGATTGCATATGAAAGAGGAGTCTTGCAAACCCTTAACTTCCTAATTTCATGACGATTGGCCTTGTAGTTTGAAAGTTACATAAAGAAATGTGAAAAAATAGTATTTAAAACATATTTTTGAAACATATAAACATTAATTCAATGAAAAACATCACACATTTTATTATTATTTGAAAATTACTGCTGAGATCTATCAAACGAAACCGAGTTATTTAAAATCGGACGGTTCATTCAAAAGTTATTCAAACTTTAACACTTGAGCACCGTATATTAAACCGTTAAAACGTGTGAAATCAAAACATATCAATCAAATGTTGATTGTATTCAATGTGCGTGGTGTATGTGTGTATGTATGTATGTATGTATGTATGTATGTATGTATGTATGTATGTATGTATGTATGTATGTATGTATGTATGTATGTATGTATGTATGTATGTATGTATGTATGTATGTATGTATGTATGTATGTATGTATGTATGTATGTATGTATGTATGTATGTATGTATGTATGTATGTATGTATGTATGTATGTATGTATGTATGTATGTATGTATGTATGTATGTATGTATGTATGTATGTATGTATGTATGTATGTATGTATGTATGTATGTATGTATGTATGTATGTATGTATGTATGTATGTATGTATGTATGTATGTATGTATGTATGTATGTATGTATGTATGTATGTATGTATGTATGTATGTATGTATGTATGTATGTATGTATGTATGTATGTATGTATGTATGTATGTATGTATGTATGTATGTATGTATGTATGTATGTATGTATGTATGTATGTATGTATGCATGTATGTATGTATGTATGTATGTATGTATGTATGTATGTATGTATGTATGTATGTATGTATGTATGTATGTATGTGTGTATGTATGTATGTATGTATGTATGTATGTATGTATGTATGTATGTATGTATGTATGTATGTATGTATGTATGTATGTATGTATGTATGTATGTATGTATGGTATGTATGTATGTATGTATGTATGTATGTATGTATGTATGTATGTACGTGTGTATGTGATGACAATTTACATTGAAATTCAAGAAAAGTGAGAAACATTTCAATTGTCTGAAGTTTTTGAAGCCTCTTAGTGGAATACGAACTCTGAAATTAAAGAAAAGAAAAAACTTTTACCGACTAAATTCCACTATTTAATATTCATTCGCGACAGATACGTATACGCTTTGATATAAGACACTGATGAAGCCTGCACGTCGTAGGCGAACTACGTATCTGTTGCAAATAAATATTAAATAGTGGGATTCAATCGAAAAGTTTTTTCTTTCTTTGATTTCAGATTTCAATTTTCAAAATTTCAAATTTCAAAAGAAAAGCAAAAAGCGAAAAAAAGCAGTTAATTTAAGCATGTAGGTATAGTGGTGATAGGATTAAAAATACTAGTAAATTGATTTTTCCAAATAGATTTATACAAATTTCAAACAAATTTTGCGCATCAATAGATGCTCTTTTCAATCATTAGATATTAGAGCTTAGAAATGTTATATGAAAAATAAGAAGTAAACGGTGCACGGTAGTAATTTTGTAAGATTTGTTTTCGTTAGTGACATTTTAAAGGACAGATGTCTTATGTCATGTATCATGTTTTAATAAATAAATCCAAAATGACAAGCGCTGGAAATCATGTCGATCATATTTCTCATTCTCAAGCATGTTTATGGCGCAGCTTTTGCACTATTTTTCGACTTCTTCTTGTTTTCCTAACTCTCTAACATTGTAAAAACGATGCGATCAGGCTAATGACTATCTTTTCATGAAAGTACATTCAAAAGAGGCTCAAGTTTTGATTTTTATGCAAAAATAATTATCTGAAGGAGCACCAGCTAAGAAATTTCTCTTTTTCATATCTAATGCTCTATTCAGTTATTTTTTTCTAATTTAGATATGTGCAAAATTGAAGCCAAGCAAACTAATAGTAAAATGTTGAGATTAATATTTTGGAGTCGATATCCTTTTTCTTCAAAAGCGAAGTATACTAATTTTTCTGAACTCTTGTTTTTCAAAGATGCTAACTTTTGAACGCATGGTATTAATATCAAAAAATCTGCTATGAACACATGATTCATATTGTCAATTCAAAACAAGTTTCGTATGTGGCTCTGAAGCCCGAAAATTAAGGCCGTCTGTAGACCCGTTAGAGGGTTAATTTCTAATTTTCTATATATATATATATTCATTCAAGGCTGCAAAAATTATCTTTTGTGTTAACATTATTTTTCTGTTCTGCTCAGATGTTTCTGAGAAATTAAATAATGATTATTGTGGCAGTAGAAAGGCTAGGTCACGCCGCTAGGTGGATTAATTCGGGTTTTTAGAAAAATATTCAGAAAACAGTTGCATTTAAATTATAAATAAGTTTCATGGAAAACAAGATGTTATAAAAATGTTTTATTTCTAATGCCGATGTTTTCAGCCAGAATGACAGGTTAAAGTTGCATTTCGGTTGTAAAGCTCTAGGACAGGACGTGCCAACTGGCTTCTTATTATTACCGCCATCCCGATTGAATATTCTTTGTTACATTCTGCACCACTGTTGCCTGCACATATTATTTTAAGAATAACTTCGTTTGCCGAACAACAGCTCCCGAATACGCCACAGTTTATGCGACCAAAGTTATGTTTTGCATTTCATTTTGGAAATTTAAATTCGTGTACAAACAAAACTAATGTAGAAGCAAGCATAGAACTACAGAATACAAAAGAAATCAAAATTTGGAAATAATAACTTAGTGTCGTATTCCCACTAATGAGTTTCAGCAACACTGAAAGCGATACCGCGTTACAATTTCCAGTCAACGGTTGCTCGTCGCTTCTAGAGTGACTATATACAGAGTGGCGACAAGTCATCCCAAATGTATGCAATGCGGTATTTCCAAGGTTTTTCTTTCTCTTTCCTGCATTCGCGTTGGATAGGTCGTCTGCTCGATTGGAATGACACTGACCAGGGGGGATCTATCGGTAAGGAATTGTGAAACTCACATGTGAAGGGGCAGGCAGGTGACCATAATTTTCAATGCCGCTCTTACTACTTTTTTTCTTACCGATTTGCTGCTCTTACCTGTATATGTAGCTTCCGAAAAGTTTATTAGTTTGTTTTATTTACGCTAAAAAGCAGATAAATCCATTATCGGGATCAAAACAATACAAACGACAATTGCGCTGCGTGTTTGGGTTTGAGTTTCTGTCAACTGCAGCAGACAAAAATAGAGTTGCGAGTCCCTTGGCTCGAAATCAATCACACGCCGTTTGGTCCATGACAGTACAAACGTCATGGACCAAACACCATCTGCGGTAACGCACACATGTATGGAATCTGACAGCAATAGATCCCCCCTGACACTGACAGATAATTATCATTCCAATTTTGACATTGTCGCCACTCTGTATATAGTCACTCTAGTCGCTTCCAGCCAATCAGAAATTGAGTCAATTTTGGGTCAACACCAAAGTAAATTGATATATACCAGGTATGTGACCATCGAGGGTTGCATTAGTGTGTGTAGAAAGAAGAAGAAATAGTTCTGAAGTATGGTGGAACTTGCATGAAAATTAAAACTAAATTAATTGTAATTAATGAATGCAGCTATATTATTCCAGAGAAATATTTGAACATTTACAATGAAATGTAAGGAATATATTTTAAAGTCATTTGCACTTGTAGCCTTCTTTATTATGCGTAAAAAATTTGAGAACATGAGTGACTAACTATTTCGATGTGTAATTGAAAAATGAATTTAATGTTTCTAATACTTCACGATCAATACGGTATACGGTTGCTTAAATTAAAACACGTTCCATCCAACATTTTGCTTGCATGATGCTCTTGAATATCTGCCTTTGATGTCTTCTTTTAAAAAATAGTTTTATTCGAATAGATGCTTGTGCTACTGCTTGAAAATCCTTAAGTTGAAGTCACTGTTCCAAGATGATACCTTTTTATCATAAATTTACCCGTCTCAACACTATGTAGAAAACCATAAAAAGTAATCTTAGATTGCTACAAAACGGTCTTAGAAGATAATTAACACTTTCACCCTTATTCTGCGAGTCACGTGACTCAATACGACAATTGTCACTCGCCGTGACTCGCCACGGTGAGTCGAATTGAGTGCTGTCAACTAGGTGACAACCGTGTCACCTAGGTAACAACCCCGTGCCACCTAAATGACAAACCGTGTCACCTAGGTGACAAAGCGAGTCACCTAGGTGACAAAGTGAGTCACCTAGGCGACAATTGTCACCTCATTCGCGATGACTCCAAATTAGTTACGTCACTCGCCTCGCAGAATAAGGGTGTTTAAAAGCTTACGAGAAATCAGACGAAAAATATCGCGGGCGGATAACAATGTTGCTCATGTTGCTTATTGAACAATCATGTCCGAGCATTTCAAAAAAAATCTTTTTTGTTTTACTACTTGTAGGAAAGCGATATAACGACATTTCTTTGAGACATCTTGATACCGTTTTGACGAAAAAATTTCCGCTTGCAATTTGGAATTTTGCACTTCATTGTATTCATGAAAATACATACTATAGAAATAATGTTCTAAGCATAAACATAAAAACTGTGCGAAAAAAAATAGACAAATCTTGCGTATTCAACGATTTTTTCAAAAAATTAACTAATTTTCCATACAAAATGCTCGAAATCTCAGAACTAGTGTAGATGTGTTAGTGAAAAGTGTATATGACATCTCGCATTGTCATATACCTGGTATATATTAATTTACTTTGGGTCAACACCGCGGTTGACACTTGGCACGTCCTGTCCTACACGCTTAGACAGGGCTACTCAGTGTCTGAGTTGAAACTACTCATTATTAAACCGTTGTATGGAGCTGTCAAAAAATGAGTAGAATTGAATGTTGTCACTGTGCAAAAACTACTCAAAATTGATTTTTCCGCTATCAGTTTTTTTCGCAAAAATTTGTAGCTGGTTCGCTGTGGTTTTTCGTGTGCTTAATGTTTTTTGTGCAAAAATGGAAAAATTTAGGCAAGTCGAGTGCAATTGTGTATTTTTTACGACTGTGCCAACGGTAGCCGATACGGAAAAAGGTACTGATCCAGTATTCCACGTAATAATAAGGAATAATTATTGAAGTGCAAATTGTTTCCATTGCCAACAGCGGATGCCACTCGACAGTCTCAGAATCCTGATTTTTTTCCGACCTGTCGTACTTAGTTACGGAGCCTCATCACGCCCTTCCAGTTATGGATGAAAATCGTTAGGCCAATTAGCATCGAAGAGGCTTTCGTCATTGGCTGCTGTATCAGCTTCTCTTATGGAATCCGCTATTGCAGACAACCTACAGATCACGGTGGGAAACCTGTCGACGAAGCTGCTGGTGATAATGTTGTGCAGGACATATTCACGGCCTCGGATGACGGCAGATTAATGACGAAGAATTAAATACCGGTGAGATCGTTTTCAACTTCACCTGTTATCTATTTGCTTTTCCTATTCCTATCTATTTGCATTTATACCAACATTTTATTATTCCTTATAATTATGATCATTGTTATTCATCTAAGCAGCCTATCTTTAGTAGTTAGGTAGATAGTGTTTCTTTCTATTTTCAAAGAGGGAAATAAGGTTAAGCCTTGGCCTATTGTAGCCTAACTGTGGTTAATGCCATAAGTTCATCCCCAATGGTCCGGAGTATCACTTAACTTTTATAAGCAAAAATACTTCCAACCAAATTTGGCATGTGAGGGTTTTTGGAGGCAATTTTTTTTTCTATGATGAATTAGGATCCCCCGCCCACTCCTTAGGAGGGGGAGCTCCCATACAAATGAAATAGAAATTTCCGCATATCTCGAGAACTAATCAAGCAAATTGAATCAATTTTGACATGTGAGGGTTTTTGCGGGCAAGAATTGTTGGTATGATGAATTGAGACCACTCCCCTCTTTAGGAGGGGGAGGGGACCTAATACAAATTCCGTCATATCTTGAGAACTAATCAAGTAAATGGAACCAAGTTTGGAACGTGAGGGTTTAACGAGACATGATTATTTCATTGGTGAATTGAGACCCCTCTCCCTCTAAGAGGGGTACAAATAAAATACAAATTTCCTCATAAATCGCGAACTAACCTAGTAAATGGAACCAAATTTCACATATGAGTGTTTTTGGAGGCAAGAATTTTTTCTATGGTGAATTAAGACCCCTACTCTTTTAAGAGGGGGGCTCCCATACAAATGCAACACAAATTTCCACATAACTCAAGAACTAATCAAGCAAATAGAACCATATGCGAACATTTGGAGGCAAGACTTTTTTCTATGGTGGTTTGAGACCACTCCCCTTCTGGAAGAGGGGGCTCTCATACAAATAAAACAGGTTTTTTGCGTAACTCAGAAACTAATCCAATTCGAGAAATTTAAGACTCCATAAGACATTAGTCAATAACAATACCACCAAAAACTACCTTTAGTAACACTAGATGATTAAGAGTGAGACAGCCGCAGGCCACTGCGAGGATGAGGATGCAGCCTCAACAGAAATCTGTCTAGATTTATTTATTTTTCTAGGTCTACTGACCTCTATCCAGCTTTCCACGAGCGATACTGGCGGGTATTGGGCACAAGTGGGCACAGTCTTTTAACATACATTCATAGCAGGTACGTCGGGTTTGCTCTGATGGAGTTACTATGGAAACATCCATGCTGTTCGAGTGTAAAAATGTAAACATTGTTTAGTTTTGCCGATCAGCTGAAGAGGAACATAATTGAACGAATTCAAACTTTTGTGGTCATAATTTTCTGAAATCACCCGCTCAAAATATTTTTTATAATCGTACGAATTTAACACTCCAGTGCACTTAGTGGCTAACATTAACTTCATATTGGTCGAGCCGTGGTCATATTTGCTCTCGAACAGCGTCTCAGTTCGATAAGAAACTTTTAGTTGCATATTTGGACGTTCTCCCCGAAGTTTCTGCAGGATTTGTCGAGGAGTAAAAATTTGATCCGTAGTAGCCCGGGCCCCCATAAAGCCCGCCTGATACTGCCCTACGAATTCTCTTGCTACTGCTACAGTGGACCCCCGTTCGTTTGAACAATTGCTCATGCAAACTAACGGGGTTAGTTTTTAATTTGAACAACTGGCAACCCTAAATATGTTAAAACTTGTAGGAATTGGCCGCCCTGCTCTTTGTTATTGTTTTAGTGGTTTGATTTAGTTCGCACTTGCAAGCAGTGAATATTTCATTCTTCGATCGGATTTCGGTCATAATCGTTGGGAAAACGGAATGTGAAACAAAATAAACACGCTAGGTTAGTACAAACAACCCGTGCTTATGTGCATTGTCTGCATAAGCAAATGATGTCGTGTTGAGAATGACATTTGAACCATTTTTAATTTGCACGTCGTGCAAACCAACGGGGTTCAAATTAAAGTGTTCAGATTAAAAACGGTCAAACGAACGGGGGTCTACGGTATTGGGAAAGATTACACCTTCTATCTACTCCTGCGGTAGTTTTTCCTCCTCCCAAATCCTAGAAATTATCCAATGAAGTGCCGTCGCTAACGGTTCTTTGCCATTTTTGTAGAGCTCTGCCGGGAGTCGGTCCTTTCCGGCGGCTCTATTATTCATTAGTTGACAAATTTCTCATCGGATCTTTTCAAGATATCGGGAGATCGAGAGCCAGTACGCTGTTGTCGTTTGTAGGCACTCCGAGGTTAACTTCCATGGTGTCTCCTTCTGCTATATCGCCGTTGAGGTACTCATCGAAATATTTCTTCCACCTGTCGACAACCTAGCGCTCGTTTGTGATTAGATCCCCTTCCTCATCCCTACACATGTCAGGTTTAGGCGTGCAGCTCTTACGAGTTTGGTTCATCTTCTCGTAAAACTTGCGCGTGTCATTGTTTGTTTTCGTGGTTGAGTCGGTCGAACGCCTTTTCGAAGTCAACGAACACCTGCAGAAGAGAGTCCTGGAATTCTTTTTTTGTTTTAGATTATAGTCACTTTAACCAGTTTTGGGTCATTCGTGACTTCTGCGGCGTTGGGATTTGAACCCGGGTCCTCGGCGTGAGAGGTGTGAATGATAACCACTACGCCGGAACTGACCCCACCTGGAATTCTTTGATCTGCTCCAGTATAATGTGGAGCGTTGTGATATGGTCTACAACACATGATCGGCCAGCACGTATCCAGCTTGCTGCCGCTGGAGAGTAGCGTCGATCTTCTCCTGGATCTAGTTGAGGATTACCTTACAGAGTACTTTGAGAGTAATACCACAGACAAACAAACGAGACACTCGCGTTAATTCCATCGTCCAATCAAAAACCACTCATTTTTCAAAAAAGCATGTTTCGCAACATGGCTACACCGCGGCGCGCGAGTGTTGCTTCGAGTTTTCAGTATAAAACCATTCAAATGTAAAAACCCTACAGCCCTAAAACCCTGCAAATGCAAGCTACTCCGCGACATGCATAACAGAGGGTGCTGGTGTGCAAGCAAAATGTGTAGGACGATGGTTTTTAAAGAATTTTCTTCTATGTGTCATGTCAGTTCGTCAGTGGTAATACAGAGCAACGTGATGCCACGCCAGTTACCGCATTCAGCCTTTCTTAGGAACTTTGACCAATATGCCCTGCATCCAGTCCATCGGAAAAGTTGTGGTTTTCCATATGCTGAAAAACTGATGCGTTATCTGGGCTGACAAAGATGGTCAGCTTTGAGCATTTCGGCTGAAATACAGTCTATCGCTGGCGCTCTATCCACCTTTTCGCGTGGTTAATGGCGGATAGTGGGCGCAACTTTTGGAAAATATTTAAATGCTTTTGGCAACTTTGCTAACGTACGCTTGACAGTTTTGCAAGGGGAAAATGTCAACTTGACGTGAGCAGAGTTGCCAAAAGCATGTTATTTTTTCCGATAGTTGTACCCACAAGCCGTAAAACCCTATAAATGTATATCTTTATCGGGCTTTAACTAGCCGCCATTAGGCACGCGAAAAGGTCGATTGGATTTCATACTCTTGATGACTGCTACAATTTCATCCAGCGATGGCGCCTCCTTATTGACGCGATTGATTCAACGAACTGTGGGAATAATATGCTCATGATTTTGTTGGTCTCTGACATTTGAAACTCGGAAGAGTTGTTCAAAATGTTCAGTCCATTGTTTAATCCTTTCTGTACGGTCAGTCAGTAGCTCACCATCTGTCCTTTAGCGGCATATTTGTATTCATCCTGGTACCACTAAGGCGACAAGAAATATCGTACAACAAACGGATATCACCATTGGCGGTGTCGGTTTCACCTTGTTCGGCTAGGGAGTTAGTCCAGGCTCTCTTGTTCCGCCTAGGCCATGGCGTCCCATTACACGTTCAAGATCCGCATTGTTTGAGCCAATCTTCGCATTGAAGTCGCCCATGTGGAATTGGATGTCCCCTTTTGGGATTTTCTCAACCACACTGTTCAGCTGGCTGTAGAAACTCTGTTTCTCCTGCAGGTCGGCATCATCTGTTGGCGCATAGCACTGAATTGCTGTGAGGTTCCTAACCCGTGTTCTAAATCTGGCAACGATTATTCTTTTGTTCAACGATTCTCACTGCATCAGGGCTGCATGTGCCCTTGGGCTCAGTAGGACTCCTCCTCTTTCTCGTGTAGCAATTTCACCTCGTATACCAGAACAAAGCAAGACTTTCCCGGATGATGTCTTGTGTTCGCCAGTACCCGGCCAGCGGACCTCGCTCAGCCGATTTCAAGCTTCAGGCGGCCAGCTTCCCTGCAAGATGAGCCAGCTTGCCCTGCTGGGCAAGGGTCAGTATATTCCATGTTCCGATTCCTGTCCGTGTTTTCACGCTAAAGGTCGTTGTCAATAATTCAGATAAATTTCTTCTTCCATTTTCATTAACTCTTTGTTTGCTGGTACAGTAGACTGTAAACCTAAGGTCCTTATCCCACTGACGGGGCTACCATCTTAAGGTGGGTGGGAGCCACTGTGACCCCTTCCCTGGTAGCGTACGACAACCGAGGTTGCGAACCTCAGCCGGCACCACGTGGAGGTAGGGAGAGGAGTTGCACATGTTCACCTTTGCCAGGCCAGCACGTGTCATTAGCCTGGAATGGTTGTTCCAGCTCCTCACGATCTCTGTCCTCCTTCTGGCGCTTTTTTCTCCTCATGGTCGTGGTCAACTCATTCCGCGCTCGTCGGTACTTGACCAAATTCTCACTCGTGGATATGCTTAGATAGTTTTTCCAAGCTCTTTTTCTCCCTCTATCGCATGTTGGCATTCTCTGTCAAGCCAATCACTTCATGCACTCGAGGTTTCTCTTCCTAGCACCGCGCTTGCGGCCTCGTTGACGGCCGAGCGAATCATACTCCATCCGTTTTCGAGGGTCGAAGCATCTAGCTTCACAGAGGAAGACAGAGCTTCATTCAGTACACGCGCGTAGTTTTCGGCAACTGGTGGGTTGTTTAACTGCCGAATATATAACCGAGGAGGGCGGCTTTGTCGCAAGGTATAAACCGTCGATAGTTTTGAACGCACATGTACTGCTACTAGGTAGTGGTCCGAGTCGATATACGCACCTCGTAAGTTGGTGATGTTAGAGCACACTATGAGAATATGGTTGATTTGGTTCGAAGTTCGTAGATCAGGTGATCTCCAACTGGCTTTGTGGCGGAAAGAAAGTGCTTCTGACTGTGGGGAAAGAAAGTGCTTCTGACCACCAAGCCTCGGGAAGCTGCAAAGCTGATGCATCGCTGGCTGTTATCGTTCATGTTGGTGTGCAGGCTATGGAGCCCGGTCACCGGTCTATACATTGCTTCCCTGCCGACCTGGGCGTTCATATCCCCGAAGACGATCTTGATGTCCATCGTGAGCAGCTGTCATAGAACGCATCCGTCTCGTTGTCGGGTCTACCTTCGTGTGGACAATGCAATGTACGCACGGAGAATAAAAATGTAGTTTCAACCATATTTATGGTTGTTTTACGCACAAACAGAAACTTCATGTGGTTTCAAACTGGAATGTTTGATTGAAATTAAAATATTTATTGTTATATCAATTTTAAATTCAAATTTGAAAATACTTTACTTTTAATTCAAAATTGTTATTTTCTTGATTCAAATAGAATTTCGTTTTGAAACAATATTTTCAGGTTGTTATAAAAATATTTTATTGAAGCTTAAAGCAGCCATCATTTTGTTTGAAACAACTGGAGTTTTTTTCGCTCCTTGCGTTTATGATGGTGTAGTTGAAGAAACAACCTTCTATCCTTAATACACACATCCTCCCGTTGATCGCTTTCCAGTCCATTACGCGATCCTGCATTTTGCCCAACACTACAAAGCCCGTTCCCAGCTCGTTGGCCGCTCCACCGCTATGGAAAAAGAACCCGATCTATAAAAAGAGCGACAAGTTGGACTGTGAGAACTATCGAGCGATCACTGTTCTCAATGCCGCCTATAAAGTGCTGTCCTGAATCATTTTCCGCCGACTATCACCAATTGCGAACAGATTTGTGGGAACTAATAAACCGGCTTCGTCGAAGGACGGTCTGCAACGGATCAAATATTTACACTGCGGCAAATCCTCCAAAAGGGCCGTGAATACCGAGTTCCCACGCACCATCTGTTCGTTGACTTCAAAGCCGCATATGATACCATCGACCGAAAAGAGCTATGGAAAATCATGGACGAGAACAGCTTCCCCAGGAAGCTCATCAAACTGATTAAATCTACGATTGATGGTACACAGTGCTGTGTTCGGATTTCGGGTGGATTGTCAAGTTCATTCGAATCACACAGAGGGCTTCGTCAAGGTGATGGTCTTTCATGCCTGCTGTTCAACATAGCGCTACAAGGTGTTATGAACCGACTAAAGCTGGACGGATACGACGGGCAGGGCATGTTGCAAGAATGCCGGACAACTACCCTGCAAAGATGGTGCTCGCCTCAAATCCGGTAGGAACAAGACGACCAGGAGTGCAGCGAAGAAGATGGTTAGACCAGGTGGAGCGAGATCTGGCGGAGAGTACTCGGTATCCGAGGAATGAGAGAGCGATAGCCCTCAACCGAGTTACATGGAGAAACTTTGTTCAATAGGGTTTGTCTTAGGACGACAAGCCACCTAAATAAGTAAGTAATCACGAAGCGAGAATTCTGGTTAAACATAGGTTCATTATTTTCAATTTTTCAATAGTTCAACATCAAGAATCCACACTTTTCCTCATTTGGGTCAATTCTTAGAAGATTTTCCGATCGATTGGTGTAAGAATATTGGAAATCGATCGGGAAACCGCTGAACTATTAGCGTTCAAAACCATACCACTTTTCGAGAAAGATTTTTTGAAATGACACCCTATCCCAAACCTTTCCGTAAGACGTAGTCCTACGTCAAAAGTGCACCGAAGATACCGAAACGATTTAATGTACAATATAACGTTTATGAGGGATTGTGCACTTCGGACAATTTTTCTTGCAATCAGCAATATAGTCCGAATTTTCGGAATGGAAAAGAATAATATTAGAGTAAATTTAACATGTTATATCATTTATTTGTTCATTTATTTTATGTTTTTATAGATACTCAACATCCGAGGAGCAACGGAAGCTCGCAAAAATGATCGTTCTAAAATGATCGTTTCCCAAGTTGAGAGATACCCTCTTCAAACATTTAGCACTGGATGAAGTAAGCTGCAATAATTATAGTATTTATCATCGAGGCGAATTTGATCAAATTTATACAGCAGAATTGCATCAAATACAGTTTACCCTTGTGAAATCGTCACATTTTGTTGTAACAACACCAGTCATCGTCGTCATCGTTGTCAGCAGCATAGAGCCAGGGTGGCTCGTGCTGTTTCAAGCAGTCGCCTCCATTCAACTCGATCCTGGGCCACTCGTCACCAATTTGCCAGACGTCTCAAAAATCGCAAATCACTTTCGACCTGGTCGAACCATCTCGCACCTCGAGCTTTCCTGTTTCCCAATGCCGGTGGGGTTGTTGAAGAGAACTGTTTTTGTCGCACTGTCGTCCGGCATCTTTACGACGTGTCCTGCCCACCGCAGCCTACCGACTTTCGCGAGATGTACGATGGGAACCTCTTCAAGCAGTGTCTGAAGCACATCATGATTCAAACGCCTCCCCCACTCTTTCCCCCACTCGCTTTCAGTTTGTGCTTCGCCGAATATTGTCCGCAGCACATTTCGCTCGAACACGGCAAGGGCGCTTAGGCCCTTGGTAAGCAGCGTCACAGTTTCAAGTCCATAACAAAATACCGGTCTGATAAGGGTTTCGTATCATTATACGTCGTTACAATTGTTTTTTTTTTTATTAATTACAAATAAATATTCAGAAGAATACATCATGAAATTCACAATCATAAAATCATATTCGAAATGAGTAGTTTCTAACCATTCCTCTCAATAAAATGAGTAGTTTCCACTCATTAATCTAGTTAATTAAACTGAGTAGAAACTACTCTGTTTTGACAAAATGCCCGGTTACTCAAAAATGAGTAGTTTCCACCCATTTATCCAAGTAAAAAAAACTGAGCAAAAACTACTCATTTTGGAGAAAATGTATGGCTACTCATTTTTGAGTGACAGCACCTTTACTCATTTTTGCGTACCCACGGTTTTTCCGAAACTGAGTAGTTCTTTACGCAGTCCTACGTCAAAAATGTCACCCGAAACACCCAAGTAACCGCAAGCATTAACGCATAACCCCATATTGGCTGTTGCTCGGCATCGCTAATACCAGACAGCGGCATATCAGCATTTCGCATGGTTATAACACTTATATAAACATCGCTAATGCGTTTAAGCATTACCGTAAATTAGCATTATTAAAAGCACTATTTGCGTATATAATGTTACAATATGTGGCTAATAAGCTTTTGGACAAATCTTTAAAACGTACCGTAACCGTTAATAAAATGCGTATACCTGACTTAGTTTTTGCTTATTTACGGCCACTACTCATGCTCTGTTTCACCTAACAGCCGCTATCTCTTTTCATCCAATTCAATTCTAAAACGAACTTCGAACGATGGTTTAAGTACGACTAATTACAACCTCACTCATCTATAACAGCTGTGGTTGAGATATCAAAGGCGCCAGCAAATGAACGATGCAGGGATATACTCACCCAGGTTCGAGTCTCATGAAAGGTAACATTTGAAATGTAAAACAAAACAATTCATCGTAAATCTTCGAGTAACGTATAGCCTGAGAAGCTGCTAGAATCTGCGGATTTAAAAAATAAATATGAAAATATATTTATTTTTGTCTTTTGACGCGCCGGCCGAATTGATGTTTTTATATTTTTTTCGCAAACCAGCTAAAAATAACGATATGTCGATAATGCAGGCGAAGCGATGTTTAATACATACCATAATGGTGCTTTAGCAATTGCTATTATAATGCAGCTTTAATTTGACAATAGTGGGGCCCTTTTCCATTTTATTACTGCATTTATTGTACATGTAGGAAAATAATACATTATATGACATGTTTTGTAGCGCACTATAAAGTATTACAATTGAATTGATATAAAGCTTCGTGGTTACTTGGGTATAAAAATGGATTTCTGTCTATCTGTCTGTCTGTCTGTATGTTCCTAATATACTCGGAAACTACTAAGCCGTTCGGCGTGAAAATTTGCATTTAGGGGTTCTTGGGGCCAGGAAAGGTTCTTATGATAATTAGAGACCCGTATCTCTCCTAAGACGGGGTGCTCCCATACAAATGAAACACAAATTTCTGCATAACTAGAGAACTTATCAAGCAAATGGATCCAACTATGGCATGTGCGGGGTTTTGGAGGCAAGGAATTTTTCTATGGTGCATTGAGACCCCTCATCTTTTTAAGAGGGGGCTCCCATACTAATAAAATACAAATTTCCTCTTAACTTGAGGACTAATCAAGCAAATGGAAACAAATTTGTCATGTGGGGGATTTAGCAGGCAATACTTTTTGACGTAGGACTACGTCTTTGTTTACTATACTGGTACTGGGTAGCACTTTGTGAAAATTAAAATAGAAGTGTAACGTTTGAATGAAGGATTTCAAATGCTAATAACTACTAAACCACGGAACGAAACTGTACAATTTATATGTCGTTGGATAGATAAAATGACCAGCAATTTTATGGAGGGGGTAAGGGAACAGACTTATGAAGGGCGTAAGAGAGGGAGGGGGCTCCTATACAAATAAAACACAAATTTCCTCAAAACTCGAAAACTAATCAAGCAAATGGAACCAAATTTGGCATTGGGGGTATTCTGAAGGTAGTGTTTTTTTTCTATGGTGTACTGAGATACATACAAATTGACATACAAATTTCCTCATAACTCGAGAACTAATCAAGCAAATGGAACCAAATTTGGCATGTGAAGGTTTTTGAGGGCAAGAAAATTTTCTATGTTGAATTAGGACCCCTCCTCACTTTAAGAGGGGGGGCTCCTGTACAAATGAAATACCAATTTCCTCATAACTCGAGAACTAATCAAGCAAATGGAACCAAATTTGGCATGTGTGTGTTTTTGAAGACAAGAATTTTTTTCTATGATGAATTGGGACCCCTCCCCACTTTAAGAGGGGGGGGGCTCCTATACAAACGAAATACAAATTTCCTTATAACTCGAGAGCTAATCCAGCAAATGGAACCAAATTTGGCATGTAGGTGTTTTTGGAGGCAAGAATGTTTTCTATGATGAATAAGAACCTCTCCTCACTTTAGGAGGGGGGGCTCCTATACAAATGAAATACAAATTTCCTCACAACTCGAGAACAAATCAAGCAAATAGAACCAAATTTGGCATGTGGGTGTTTTCGGTGACAAAAATTTATTCTATGGTAAATTGAGACCCCTCCCTCTTTATAAGGGGAATTGTAACTCCTCTCCCCTTTAAGAGGGGGGGCTTCCATACAAATTTCCTCATAACTCGAGAACTAATCAAGCAAATGGAACCAACTTTGGCATGTTAAGGTTTTCGAGGGCAAGAAAATTTTCTACGGTGAATTAGGACCCCTCCTCACTCTAAGAGGGGGGGGGGCTCCTGTACAAATGAAATACAAATTTCCTCCTAACTCGTGAACTAATCAAGCAAATAGAACAACATTTGGCATGTGGGTGTTTTTTTTGGTGACAAGAATTTATTCTATGGTGAATTGAGACCCCTCCCCTCTTTATAAGAGGAATTATAACTCCTCTCCCCTTTAAGAGGGGGGACTTCCATACAAATTTCCTCATAACTCGAGAACTAATCAAGCAAATGCAACCAAATTTGGCATGTGAAGGTTTTCGAGAGCAAGAAAATTTTCTATGGTGAATTAGGACCCCTCCCCACTTTAAGAGGAGGGGCTCCTGTACAAATGAAATACAAATTTCCTCATAACTCGAGAACTAATCAAGCGAATTGAACCAAATTTGGCATGTGTGTGTTTTTGGAGACAATTTTTTTTTCAATGATGAATTGGGACCCCTCCCCACTGTAGGAGGGGGGGTCCTATACAAACGAAATACAAATTTCCTCATAACTCGAGAACTAATCCAGCAAATGGAACCAAATTTGGCGTGTAGGTGTTTTTGGAGGCAAGAATTTTTTCTGTGATGAATTAGGACCTCTTCCCACATTAGGGGGGGGGGGGGGGCTCCAATACAAATGAAATACAAATTTCCCCATAACTCGAGCACTAATCAAGCAAATAGAACCAAATTCGGCATGTGGAGGTTTTTGGAGGCAAAAATATTTTCTACGGTGAATTAGGATCCTTCCACACTTCAAGAGGGGGGGCTTCTACACAAATGAAATACAAATTTCCTTTCCTCATAATTCGAGAACTAATCAAGCAAATGGAACCATATTTGGCATGTTTGTGTTTTTGGAGGCAACCATTTTTCCCATGATGAATTAGGACTTCTTACCTTTTTAGGAGGGGGGGGGGCTCCCATTCAAACGAAATACAAATTTGCTCATAACTTTAGAACTAATCAAGCAAATGGAACCAAATTTGGCATGTGAGAATTTTAGATGGCAGAATTTTTTTTCTGTGGTGTATTACGACCCCTTTCCCTTTTAAGAGGGTGGGCTCCCATGCAAATGAAATACAAATTTCCTCATAATTTGAGTACTAATCAAGCAAATGGAACCAAATTTGGCATGTAGGAGATTTTTGAGTCTTGAATTTATTTTATGATAGTTAGAGACCTCTCACCCCTGTGGTAGGGGGATATGGACTCTCATACAAATAAAACAGAAATTTTTGCGAAACTCAAAAACTAATCCAACTCGAGAAATTCGAGACTCTTCCATAAAACATTAATCAATAACAAGACCACAAAAACTATCTATAGTAACACTAGATCATTCAGGACGAGCCGGTCGCGAGTGTTGCCGGTGACCCGCCGTCGGAAGCGCCGCCCACTGGGGGGCTTGCAAAACTCGAGAAGTGACAAAGATCATCCGAGATTCATGATTTATGTACAACACAGGTTAATTTGTGGCAATACGAAGTTTGTCGGGTCAGCTAGTGAATTAATAAATTAAATAACTTATGTAGCCTAAAATCATCCCAAACTCGGGAACCGTATATTATACGACTCCAAAATGTTCCTATTGTACATCAGTCTCATTTCATCATTTCTTCCGGAATCGACGCTGAAGTTGCCATTAGTCAACAAAATATTCCCCAACTTACTTTGGGCGTCCGTTTTGGGTCATATATTTTAAATGAGGCAAAGAAAACAAAATTCGGATTGAAATTAGTTGAATGAGAGCCAGCTCAAAACTTGGGTCGTTTTCACCCCAATGAATAATGCTCATGAACATGAGGGCCACCTACCGGTAGTGTCGTATAAACATGGAGAAACGCTGGCAATGGCTATAGATTGGATAAATACCAAGATTTGTGAGAAGGAGATGCTACCAGAGGACTGGATGGAAGGAATGGTTTGTTCCATCTACAAAAAGGGTGATCGGTTCGACTGCTGCTGACCCTAGAAATGAGCGCTAATTCCGCCAATGATCAATTCCAAACTCTCGGGGCAAAATTTGTGGCATTAACCAAGGTCAGGCTGCAATAGGCCAAGGATACAGCATCTTATTCTGCTCCCTGAAAATATAAAGACGTACCAACTACTAAAGATGTGTTAGAATAAAAAACAAAAGTAGCAAAGTAGTTGCTAAATAAACCAATACATACATAAAGAAATGATGAGAGTGCATTTATTGCAAAGCTTGGTTAATAAATAATGCATATAAATTATTATTGATATTCGTGTGCAATAATTGATGTATTCGAAATTGATGCAAGACTACAGAGGTGGGCACTGCTAATCAGCTAATCGCGAACTAGCTAGCGCAAAGTGCGTTCGTCAGGTTTCAAATGGGTTAGTAGTTTTGTTAGCTTGGTATAATAGGTTCTTATAATCTTATGAACGCATAAGGTAAATGATAAAAGATGGTAAATGGTTGGATAAAGCGCAAAACAGATCCCATAGTGGTGCTTAGCCTCCTATTCCTACGTCCACGTGATACCAGCCGAAATACGAGCTACCTCAGCGGAGATCCGGTAACCAACCCCGGTAGAAACAGAGGTCGTATACCAACAAGGAAGGAGGCACAGTGTTGTCTCGACACTTTAAGATGGCAACCCCATCACGAGACTTAGTAGCGTAGGCCTTAGTACCGTCTAGTAGTGTCTAAATCTAAAAAACTAAGAGTCAAGAAAATTCTACTCAGAACATTCGGCATAGACAAAGGCGACGAAATAAGGATATGCAATGGAATCTTGGTACTGCAACTGCAACTGGAACTGCAGATCGCTAAATTTCGTTCAGTGGCGACAGGGTGCTACTCGATCAGTTAGAACCCAGAAAGTTTAGCATCGTGGCACTGCAGGACTGTCGCAAAGGCGAAAAGGTATGCAGGGTCCGTGGCGGCAACGTGCAATTTTACCAGAGCGGCGGAGCGACCAATGAGCTGGGAACGGGCTTCGTAGTGATGGGCAAAATGGAGGATAATACAGGTATACCTCGATATTACGTACACCCGCGCATCGTTTAGCGTACGTACTATCGAAACGTACGTAATATCGAATCACAATTTTTAATGTAAAGTATTGTTTTTATTATGCTAAATATTGTCTAAAATTTCCAAATTTTAATATATTATAATATGAATAATTATCTGGGGAGCGTATAGGACGCTATATCTCTACATATTTGCGTTGATAAGAGGAGATGCTTATCAACTTAGGGACCAATTGCTTCAAGAAGCCCAAGGCTATGCTTTCTGGGACAGACATGCTTTGGCAACAAATGCGTGTCGCCTATGTTGCCAAAATCGAAACCGTGCCAAAATCGAGACCCTTTTTCGATATGAAAAAATTTAATGTAAATGCTTCAGAAGTGGACTAAATATCATTAATCACCGATTGCAACCATTTTATGTTTAAAAAGTCCGACAAGAGCTATCCGTCCGGAGCAAATATGTTATTGACACCATGCGGTAAGACGTAGTCCTACGACAATAAAAATATTATTGTTCGAAACCGCATAACTTTTTTTCATAATCATACTCAGGGCATCAATTTTTTGTGATTTAAAGCATGTATGCGGAAACTGATTGATATTTAAGCATATTTTTGGAAGAAAAATATCTTGTGTTGCCAAAACGGATACTTTTGTTGCCAAAATCGAACCATGCCAAATTCGAAATCCAACTGTAAAAGCATAATTGACTAATCTTCGAAGTTTTGAAAAAAAATATGCATTTGTGTTTAACTTTACAACAAAATTAATATGGATAGTTTAATTTCTAGCGCGACGTGATTTTTCCTCCGAAGAAAGTAAAATAATTCTTGTATAATGAGGCACAACATATATATTTATAAATTAGTCAGCTGCCTGCAGTCTCATTTTTCCACACTTCACTTTTGTCTATATGGTTACGCTTTTATCACAGAGAACAGATTAACAGGCTCGAAGGAAGTAATCGATTTTTTGTGTGTAAAATCTGTAGGTAGCGCCCTCCAGAAATAGTTTGCCAAACGCATCAAAAAATATCCATGTACCTTTATCAATATTTCTTTGTGCTGGAGTTACATAGCAGCGACGGCACCGACATCAAGATTTAGTTTGCCACTTACTGCTCGAGGGGTGCTCTATTGACGGATTACTCGTCGATTACATAAAAACCTTTTACACACTTTTCGTCAATTACCTGGTAGTCTGTTCTCTGGGCTTTTATGGGTAGTAATCGTACTTGACGTATACCGCCCAAGTAACAATTCGGGTTTTATGATGGCATTTAGGACCAAATTGCTCGTGAAAATTGCCATAAGAGTACAATAAAACTCACATTGTTGCTTGGGCAATATCTGCAAACAAACGAATATAACATTGCCTGCTGTTCCCCCCATCGCAGTTGGAAAGATTGTGAATCGCAAAAATCTGCAAAATCAGAATGCTAAAATAACTGTTATTTAGAACGTATATTTGATTAATTTACTATTTAGGAACTGTTCTTAATTTGAAAATAATGGTTTTTACATAACAGAAATAACTGATATTATTCAAAAATTTAGAATTATTGAATACGTATTTGCTTGTATTGACTCATAAATATTCATAAAAAAGTTACTGCTTTATTTAGAAAATAAAAAAAATCATTGCTGGAAAATGTACGTACTATCGAGGCAAAATGTACGTATTATGGAGGGTACGTATAATCGAGGGTACGTACTAGCGAGGGTACGTACTATGGAGGTATACCTGTAAACATGCATTGTCCACACGAAGGTAGACCCGACGACGAGAAGGAAGCGCTCTATGCGCAGCTCTAGGCAACGTACGAGAGCTGCTCACCACGGGACATCAAGATCGTCATCGGGGATATGAACGCCCAGGTCGGCAAGGAAGCAATGTTTAGACACAGAGAATAGACATTCAAGCAAAAGATCCCCACTAGGATAAAACTTATGTCAAATTAGTTGAGAAACTATAGTAATTTTGTCGCTAAAGACGCATAAAACTCTACAATAAACTCACAACAACTAGCTTCTGGCGCTATTGTCACGCTTATAGTCCATATATACTAGCGCCTGAGGAGCCAAAGGTTATCAGTGTGCAAATCAAAAGAATCATTTAGTTGGGAAACTATCGTCTCTGTGCTATAGTGGTGGTGACGCTAGCACACGCTATGTCCGAAGGTACTTTTATTTAATTTACATACATCTCAGATTTCTCTTCACAGGATGCTAGTATTAGCTAAAACAATTAATTTAAAGAAGGTCTTAAAATATTCTATCTTGGATTTTTTGCAAAATTCAATTTTCAAGGCCATTTAGGGGTCATCCCCTCTCAAGTGATCATATTCGTTGTATTCGACCACCTCCGATTTCAACCAAATTTGGGATAATTGCTTATTCCGACCCCACATTCTTTTTCCCAAAGTTTTGTACGGATTGAACAATCCCCCTTGCAGTGACATGCAGTGAAAAATGAGTATTTTCGAAAATCTGAGAAAAATGGAGAAGCGTCACTTTGAAATTTTGTCCGAGAATTCCCGAAAAATTTGAAAGAGTCTCGAAATTTCTCGAGTTCGATTAGTTGTTGAGTTATGCAAAAATTTCTGTTTTATTTGTATGAGAGTCCTTATCTCCCTACCGCAGGGGTAATGGGTCTCAAACTATCATAAAAAAAATTCCTGCCTCCAAAACCCCCCAAATGCCAAATTTGGTTCCATTTGCTTGATTAGTTGTTGAGTTATGAGGAAATTTGTATTTCATTTATATAGGAGCCGCCCCTCCTCAAGTGGGGAGGAAAAATTCTTGCCTCCAAAAACCTTCACATGCCAAATTTAGTTCCATTTGCTTGATTAGCTCTCGAGTTATGAGCAAATTTGTATTTCATTTGTATGGAAGCCCCCCCTCTTAAAGGGGAGAGGGGTCATAATTCCCCTTCTAAAGAGGGGAGGGGTCTCAATTCACCATAGAAAATATTCTTGTCTCCAAAAACACCCACATGTCAAATTTTGTTCCATTTGCTTGATTAGTTCTCGAGTTATGCAGAAATTTGTATTTCATTTGTCTGGGAGCATATACCCCTCTTAATGGGGTAAGAGATCTCTAACCATCATAAGAACCTTCCCTGGTACCAAAAACCTTTACATGCAAATTTTTACTCCGATCGGTTCAGTAGTTTCCGATTCTATAAGGAACATACGGGCAGACAGAAACCCATTTTTATAGGTATAGATTACCAACAAATGCATTTTTTATCGTAGAAGCCACTCAAAAACCAAAGCGCAGCCTTCCGGGTTTAATTGGCTTTTTAAGCGAATATCGTTTGCCAGACACCCAAATAAGTAAAACTGTTTTTAGCAATCATTATAAAATAGATACGATAATAAGAAAACCGCTTAAATAAACAAGAGATAATTTGACAAAACAGATCTTAAATCATTTAAATCAATCAAAAACTGAATTGCTTTCCATCTGGTTCCTCTCTGACGTCACTGTTCTGGGGCAAATTAAGCAGTGTCGTTTGGCCGACTGGCATATAGGCAACACCTCGCGATATCCTCTGCAGCCTCAATTCTTCGCATTTCTACAAAACCGTCATCGCCAATTTAGTCGATTTAGCCAAAAAAATTCGCTGCTTCAGCATTCCCCTCCGCCGATACGATAGCGGCTTTCTTCATCTGTTCGGCCTTCTCGATTATGAAACGATCTTATCAGCTTCCCGTTAGGTAACTTGTTACATTTATATCGCTTGGGTATAATTGTCGAAAGTCAAATGAGCTACGGAAATGTGAATTGGCCAGGCTGAAGCCGACTTGCGTGTGTCGAGACACACAATTAATTGGCTACGAGCAGGCTTGGCATACACGTTTCGCTTCGATTTTGCTCTTTTGATTACTGCACCTCAGCGAAGCAGAATTTGAAAAAGTGGTGTATGGGACATGTATAGAGCTGGTAGCTATCTATAATATTACTGAAGAAAGTAAAGCTCTATCTTTTGTATTTGTGACGCTGTAAGGCTGCTACCGGCGTAAATACTAAAGATAAAGCTTTACTTTCTTCAGCAATATTATAGATAATTACCAGCTCTACAAATGTCCCATACACTACTTTTTCGAATTTTGTTTCGCTGAGTTGCAGTAATCAAAAGAGCAAATTCAAAGCGAAAAGTGTATGCCAAGCCTGGCTACGAGTAGCGCAGGATTAAGTACAATGGAGAGGAATTCTTGATGCGGCAAGAGCCACCGCGGCTCTCGGCTGGTAAAGAAAGAAGAAAGTTCTGGAAGCCTCCGATAAATTAAATATTTTCAAAATAATAACAAAAATAAGCATGAGATGGAAAAAATGATAAAATTGACCATTGGCGGTCGCGATGCGAGTAAATATAGTTGATATAAATAGATAGTTGCATTTTTTCCAAAAAAATCCTATATTTATTTAAATAAGGTTTATTTAGTGGAAGCTAATTGGAAGCGTTAACCCATTTAAAACCTAGTGAACACACTATTCGTTAGCTAATTCGTGATTAGCTGATTAGCGGTGCACACCTCTGCAAAATTAAATTAGTAAAACATAAAAAGTCAAATTTAAAACTATACAATTTACGATTCTGCGTTTAGCACGCAGAACATCGTAGTTATGTGAAATAATTAAGTTCAAAACAATCTCACCGGCACTTACAATATGTTCTCTTGTCCGTTTTATCAGCAGCAGCACATCTATGAATTTGCTGCAGTCCAAAGCAGGTCAAGGTCATCTCCAACAATAATTAAACAGTCAGCTCTAACCGCTCCAACTCGCGATTTGCACCGATCATCCACCAGCAGTATTTAAAAAGTTTGATGACTCATGCATCTTGCGTTCACTTTTGTTCACAAAAATAAACCAGTAACTACTTTAAAAAACTTAAAAAAACAACAAACGAGAGCGAACAAGCATTAAATCAACAACAAATTTTCGCGAAAAAGTCTGATTGCGGCAACACTCAATTTTGAGTAGTTTTTGCACAGTGACAATATGCAATTCTACTCATTTTTTGACAGCTCCATACAACGATTAAAAAATGAGTAGTTTCAACTCAGTCACTGAGTAGCCCTGGCTAAAGGGCCAAACAGAATGCTGCGTTAACGCGTCCGTCAGCGTTATTCTGACAGTTTTACCATGGGTTTACTGTCAAATTGACGCTGACGGATGCGTTGATGCAGCATTCTGTTTGGCCCTTAAGCGTGATCATCGCTGTTTCATTATTGGAACCAATCGAGCAAAGTAAATAAACCTAGGAATTACCGTTCTATCAGAAGAAACGGAATGAAATTCAGCATGATATGAATTTGTATTTTCAACGCCGGTTTGCCGAAATTTCATAGTGAATAAAGCGTAGTTTATCCTTCATTATCCAAACAAGCAATAACAAAGCAATAACGTTCGTATTCGAAAACAATTTGTTTAATGCTTTTGTATGATTAACACGAAGTCACGATTAAGGTTGCGACAGAAACGCAATGAGCCTGTGTTGCCAGTTATGGCGATAAAACATTACGAACTGTGTTGCCAATTTAGTCATTTTTTTACCTTTGGAACTTTTGAAACAGTACCTGAACTCCCCTCGGAATCCATCGATCAAGTAAATGCACAATAGTAGAAACTAGGACAGGACGTGACACGTTGTATCGCAAAAAAGCCAATTTGCTGTCAAAAAAGAGCCAGCTTCCTGATTGGCTGATTTCATACGTGCAACTGTAGAAACAAAAATTCACAAGGGAAGCGCAAAAGTGTTACCAAAAAGTGGAAACCACAGCAAACCCTGAAACAATAAACTTTTTCACGTTACTATAGTTACTATAAACAACCCGAACGATGGGAATGGTACAAAGGTTTGTTGATACTATCGAAACTAGTGTGGTATCGATAGTATCGTCAGACTTCATTGTTAGAAATGATTGATATACAGTGTATATAGTCACTCTAGAAATGATTTGCGATTTGTGACACACACGTGGCAAAATTCGGTCTTCTTTTGATGTTATCGTGTTGTTATGCTAATTATCATTATTATTACTGTTGATGTTTGACTAGTTTTGTTCGAAATAGTATCCGTCAAATCATTGATAAATAGCCCAGTAATATCGATAGTTATTCCAAGTGTTATCTCTCATCGTTAATTGACGGAAATACTTGACGGTGATTGACAGTCAATTTAGTTTGGCGATTCGTAGGCTAGACGGCGTTTGATAACTGTTGTAATTTTAACGGTTTTTCGTTTGAATTTTTACACAGAAAATTACGAAAAATTTGTTCTAGCTTGGATGTCTGTTCTCTGTGCTTACACCTTAATTTCATGTGGATTGCAACAGGATATGATCTAATGGTGAAACACGTGGATTTGCGATGCTAAAGCAGTGACTACCATGTTGATTGCAGGTTTGTTGGAAAAGCATGGTTGTTTAACGTGTTTTCCATAGGAAGTATTGCATTTCACGTTAAATTGAAGGGAAACAGTTTTGATACCCGAATGATTGACATATGAAACAAAATTATCAATATTTGCACGTTGAAATTCATGTGTAAGATCTTTTGGTAACGCCGTGTCTATTTTGATCAGTGTAGTAACGTGAAAAAGTTTATTGTTTCAGGCACCCCATCGACATCTCTATAACGAGCTGCAGTGAATGTCAGCGACAGAATGTCCTGATGGGCTCAAACATTTGACAGCGGGCCCAAATCAGACTGCTGGCAGTTGAGTGAAACGCAGTGCTGACATGCTATCTCCTTTTCGCACACACGAGATGTTAGCGGCTAAAACATGGTTGCCTGCCGATGGCGTGGTTTCAGGGTTTGCTGTGGTTTCCACTTTTTGGTAACACTTTTGCGCTTCCCTTGTGAATTTTTGTTTTTACAGTTGCACGCATGAAATCAGCCAATCAGGAAGCTGGCTCTTTTTTGACAGCAAATTGGCTTTTTTGCGATACAACGTGTCACGTCCTGTCCTAGTTTCTACTATATAAATAAATAGTATACACACAGAACAGAAGTGGAAGTAGAAATCCAAACACGTACACGCTACTTTCTACAGATGCTAGCGAACCTTGCGGTGGCGAGTCACTTTTTCCGCGAAAACAGACGAACGCATACGAATGCACACGAGAGCACTTGAAAGCTGCTATGCGATAGGCAGAGGTGGCATAAACCGCAGCGCAGACCAAAAGACACACATTCTTAAACAACACAACACTCGCCATGCGGTGTGTGTTCGCCCACAAATTCCCTTCAGTGTCTCTTTTGCTAAACACGCTCTTTCGTGTTTTACGCGCACCAACAAAAGGTAGTCGCAAACGCAGAGTGATAAATTTGCTGCGTGCTTTACCACACCAAGAGCCGCACTCTGCGCGGCTGGATTGTACACCCTGCGCTGGGTCAGTTGAAGTGGTGTGATTGAAAAAAATATTTTTACTGTTGCGGTGCCTGATCCGTAGTAACTTAACATAGACCATATTAGTTGTTCAGTGCAGCGTGTATTTTCACTTTTAAAAGGGCAGAAAATTTGTAAATACAAAACAATTTTTTTTGCGCAATTCCGCACGGAGTGTGGCAAAGGGCAGCACCAAGTACTGTTTGTCACTCACTGGGCGATTTTCACCGAGTGCTGTCGTTCGCTCCAACTCCGCTTTCGCTCGTACGCTGTGTGCATATTAGCTGTAGAGGTGTGTTGCCGAATCGCTCTGTGCGACAAGGCATAATATTGGAACATTGGGCGCATAGTGTGAGCGAATGACAGCCCTGGCGATAGGCAGCGAGCGTTCTGCTTATATTGCTGTTTTTTTCCTGTATGGACTCATCCCTGCGACCTGTAACGTTTGATCTAAAGAAACTGACTAAAGAAAAGACACTGGAGCTCAGTCACTCGCGGCCTCCTGTCATCATTAAACCTGATTTGCTCAACGATGATTGTTGTGCGTGACTCTGTTCAAAGTTGCTAGGAAAAGTTCGAACAATATTTTTTCGAGTTCAACATTTAGGCGATTTTATGAACTGTACGATACAAATTTGATTGTCTGGTGTTTTTGTTAGGCAGCACGGATCAATTTCGTGATGATACGATGATATTTGTTGCCGTTTACTTGCAGTCATTATTTTCAGTCGCGTTCATCGACTGATACTCCGCAAGTTTTCGAGCAAAAGATTCAGAAGGTTTCATCGAGATTCATGCGCACTTGGTTTCGACGAACTGAAAATGAGTTACCTGTCACTTCTTTAGTCAGTTTCTTTAGTTTGATCTATTGTGATATTGTGAATCGCTATTGATTGAGCGATATGCTTATTGAATTTTATATGCGTGCTTGTGTGTAATTGGGTACCCTTCCTTCAATGCTTTACTCTACTTCACCCACCTCGTTTCACATGACATCGCGCAGTCCCCAATTATACACTGAGAAAACTTTTCGTATAGTTTCTATGTGTTTCACACATAGATTTTTTCCACGTGCCGAGTAAATGAACTTTATGTGCCAAACAGTTACTATTTATGTCTTTTAAAATTTACCTTTAAAATTTGCACATACTATTCATATGCATATAATTTTCATGTGTACTTCTGGGCGGATTGTGTTTATATGTGGCACATAATAATCATAAGGATTTTCATATGGAAATTTTCCATTAGTTATGTGCGGATTATTTTGAATGTAGTCATCCTAGGCGTGGCAAAACCAGTGCATTTTTACTCATTTTTGCACTGTCAATAGCACGGAGAAAAATGTATGGCAAAAGCAACCATATTTTAGGTTGCTTCAACCAGCTTTTCACATTGAAATTTGCGTAAATATATACTTGGTTACTTTGACAAACCGCGATGCTTGAAATTAACTAAAATATTAGGTTGTTTTTGCTTTAGAAATTAACTTCAATTCAATAAATATTTGTTTGAAATAACCAGAATCTTGGTTGCTTGGTTTTGACAGTTGATATCTTTTAGGTAATATAAAAAAAAAACTTTATAGTTTGATCTAAACAGATTTTAGTTTAAAACAAACTGATTCGACTTTTAAGTCAAACATTGAAACGTTTGAAACAAACTAATATTGTTTTTTGAAATAAACCTGAAATGAACGTTAAATGTAGCTAAAAATGTTGTTTGCAACAACCAAGAAATTTATTGAAACAATTTTTGCGGTTTTAATCATACATACGCATTGCCGTTGCAGTTCAAAACCGGATTCGGCATTCAGTTTTATTGTTGTTCTGTACGTCGCAAGTTGTGTACTATATAGCGCATCACTGTGCGATTACAGCTCACCACTTCCGACTTAATTGCGACACACAGAACAAGAATAAAACCGAATATCGTAGGTCGATTACTACGGTGTTCCACTGCATCAGCAATATCTTATAAGTGTATTTTCGAAAGACGAGACAATTTCATGAAAATAAAAAGTTATAAATAATCACTAGTTTTAAATTTATGTCAGCAACCTGTCGCTGATGACCCAAATCGACTGCTTCGGCTTCCGGTCCACCTTGAAATTATTCGGGTACGTCAGCTTGTACGGGTTCTTTTCAACAACAGCCAGATTGTTACGATTGCACGATTTCGCCAGATCCCAACAATTAACGCCGCACTGCTGGACCAAAGAGGTAAATTGAACGTCGTTTTTGCCACCTCGGAAGTAGACGAATGACCATCCTTGTCTCGGCTTCCGATCAGTTTAAAGGTTTTACCAGGCCAAAATCTTGCCAGATTGTTTCTTTTTCTTGTACCGGCGCAGGGACTTCGAACGCCGTAAAACTAGACATCGGATGATAAAAAAAACATACGATAACCATCACGATGAACTGGCGAAAGGGAAATCCCAAATATTCCATCCGATCAATGGAAGATCAAATCAAAATAGTTCAATCTCTGGTGAAGGGATTTTGAAATTGTTTTGAACTCACACCAACTAAAAACGATGATGCCGAAACGCGACACGTCGGCTACATAGGCAAAGGCATCGTTACACTGACCATCCTGGATGCCCACCACCAGATTCATATCCAACGAGTCCTGCCTGACTTGATCCGGTAGCAGAACGTACGTCAACAGCACCTTGTCGGTGTGGAGGTCGAAGGTCAAGCACTTTGAGAGTACAAATTTGTTGCAGAATTGTTAGTGGGTCGATAACTCCGGCGTCCAGAACCCACAGCCGATCGCATTTATCGACGTAAATTCGGTACAATGAAACCAACTTGCTACAGTCCGGATTCCCAGAATCCGATTATGGGGAGCGGTGTAGAAGCTCCAGCCCGGATGCGGACTACAGGGAGAGCTGGGATTTTCTATCGGTTACGCCATATCCAGCTTTTTACGCGCTATAATGGCGCACGCTATAAATTGTGTTCGTAATATGCAAACAATCTTTTTGACAACTCTGCATACATCAAAATTGGGCACTCTTCTCCTGTACCGCAGTGTTGCTCTTTCTTTCGTTTACGCAAAAGAAGGAGAGCAATAGTTTTGTTTACATTTCGCACATTTTTGCTCTCATTCTTTGGCGTAAACGAAAGAAAGAGCACGGTAGTGTTGCAAGAGGAGAGTGACAGATTAGATGTATGCAGAGTTGTCAAAAAGATTGTTCGCATATTACGAACACAATTTATAGCGTCCGCCATTATAGCGCGTAAAAAGCTGGATAGGATAAAGTCGCAGGAACATCAGGATTCCAGCGGGGAGTAGTGATGAAGACGCGATTAATATATCGTTCCATGACGGTATATACATCCATCTGCATGACACCGAAAAGTCGTATGGAAAATCATGTAAGAAAACGGAATGAATAAATCTTTAATGAATATTACTTGTTTCGGAACCTACCTCCGAGTATTCATACACGACCCAGGACAAACTATATTTCCCACAAGAGGTTTATTGTTTCAGTCTTCCTCTTGTGACGACGAACAGACCGCGAAAACGCGAGCGACGCGACGACCTACACGGCAAAAAATAATGACATCACCGCAATTTAAATTTTGGTTGGAATAAACAGGTTTATGGTTGAAAATAAATAAACTTTTAGTTTGGATCAACTGATATTTAATTTGAAACAATACGAGATAATCAAGTTGAAATAATGTGTAAAAGTCGTTACTTTCAACTAGATTTGTGGGTTTAATGCAAACAAATTTCGATGTTAACGTTATCAAAACTTTAGTTTGGCTCCAACCAAATATATGGTTGTTTTAAACTAGCCACATTTGTAAACGCAAACTAAGAACAAGTTTGTTTTGAACTATTTTTAAGGTTGGTATTTGCGTAACCATAAATTTAGTTTATTTATACCAACGGTTTAGGTTAATTTAAACCAACACCTCAATTTGAATTTAGGTAAAATAACTGCATTTTGCAACCTAAATTTTGGTTGAAATAAACAAGATTATGGTTGAAAAAAACAAACTTTTAGTTTGGATCAACCGATACTTAATTTGAAACAATGCGAATTAATAAAGTTGAAATAATGTGGAAAAGTCGTTTCTTTCAACTAGATCAGTGAATTTAATTTAACCGTTATGTGTGCGACAGGGTACCCGGGTACCTTTTCAGTTTTAAAATAGTTATAACTCATTCAATTTAAAACATACGTCATTGAAATTTTGCGACATCGTAAAACTCGTTGATCTTAAGTAATTGAGTTTTTTTTATGCATATCCATGAAGGGGTTTAGCAGTGAGAGTAGCTTGAATTTTTTATTACGTAGGAGGGCGACAAGGGTACCCATGATTTGCTATCTTCATAACTTTAGTTATGTTGAACCGATTTGGATGAAACCAGTGGCATTTGATTCGTACATTTATCTAGTTTTGATTAGATAAAGCATTTGGCCAATGGCCATCAAATGACATGTAGTTCCCGGGAATCGGTAATTCCGGAGCAACATCCGGTAAAACGTGGTAAGCCGCATGTTTTGAAAGAATATCAGCTTTCAGTAAACCTATTAGCTTTGAACTTGACACTGTGGACCCTTTTTTCATCTAATTATATAAATTGGTGACTTTAGATCGCATTGGCCACTCCAGAATTTGGTTCCTGTAGGGATACAGATGGCGAGTTGGGTGCCTAATCCAATATAAGAATTGGTTTAGCGGATCTTTTAGATGTTTTGAACTGAAATGGTCAGTTTAGTACTGATTGATAATTTCGGAACTGGTTCCAAATGTATAACGGATGGTTCTACGTTTTGAACGGTTCTGATAATGCTAAGCATTATCTTGAATCCTGCGGTATCATCTGTGACCCCGTAGAAACCATTTTCGAAATAACCAATCAAAATACATCGAAATGTAAAAAATATCACCTACCGAACTAATTCCAAGAACTTTGATACCCATATTGCTAGGTTTTACCTCCAATCCTGGACTGGCCACCCATGACCCCATAGGAATCTACTCCGGAATGGCCAACCTGATTCATCTCATTATATGAAATAGTACATTGTATGAATTTTTAGAGTTTTTATATCCGCATGACTGATTTTCCTGCAATACAATCATTTCTCTTCCTCACAGCGGACACTCTGTCGGAATTCCGGATTTTCGGGCCCCGTATGTCTTTTAGTGGCCAAATGGCCGAATGATTCAAAACTAGATAAATAAACGAATCAAATGACACCTATTTCGTCGAAATCGGTTTAAAATTGTTGATGTTATAACAATATCAATTTTGGGTACCCGGGTACCCTTGTCGCCTTGCTAAAGGTGTTTTTTTTTGTCGCACACATACAGTCAACCAAAAAAGTATTCGGACAGCAGCGCATACAATTTTCTTTTAGTAATTTTGCACAGTATTTTTGCAAAGAATGGTAACACATATTTTTTAAAACAATGTTTAACTAAAGCATATTCAGATGCACAACAAAAATTCGGGGAAAAGCTTTCCGTTTTGAAGATAGGGTACATATAGTTTGAATTCCTCAAAAATGCAGCCAAAAAAGTATTCGGACAGTTAACTATTAGTTGAAACAAATGTACTTTCTCGCTCATCTACTACCTCGTAGGACCATTTACAATCTTGATGACCTGTTTTAATCTGTTTGGGATAAAATTAACAATTTTTCAAATATCCCTCTGTGAATTGCTGACCATTTTTTTACAAGAGCTCGGTTTAAGTCATTGTGATAAGAAATCGAATGATTTCTCATTTAGAAATAAAATTATCTAAAAAGATGTTCAAAAGGGTTCAAATCTAGACTGAATGCTGATGTTTCGGTAGCTCTAGGACAATTGTATGGTACCTACCGCTTACAATTATCGACAGTATGTTTAGTTTCAACATCCCGGTACAATATGTATGTACCGCACAATTACAATTTTGCTTTAATTTCACCTAAAATTGTTCAGATAATTGAGTTTACACTTAGTTCTATCCAAAAATATATATCTTTGCTACCTCGGAGCTTTCCAAGCATCCCAACAAGGTATGACACTAACCGCATTGCTCGTTTACTTGCTGACGAGTGATTTTTCGCTTGTAACCCTTCTCTTTTAGTTATTCTTGCATAAGGGTTGTTGATGTCATACACGGAGGATAATCGAACAAGGTTGTTTCAAACATTAATTTAGTTGTTGAACAAACGAAAATTGTTACTGTTTTGAACTAACTTTTTGTGGTTCCAAATTATTGTTTCAGTATATTAGTAACTCATATTAATATTTAAATCAAGATGGAACTTCTATATTATTAAAAACTTAAATTTTGTTTGCAATTACCTAAAATTTAGTTTATTTCAATCGGCAGTTTGCTTGGTTTAAACAAAACATTATTTGTTTTATAATGTCTTGAATAACCCCTAACTGCGCTTTAAAACAAACTTACAGTTTGGTTTAATTTAACACTTTATTATGCTTGTACACCATGCAACCCGATATTTTGGTTAAAATAAATTAAAACGTTAAATAGTTGAAAACAAATTATCGCAGTTATTGAACGTTGGTGCTACTCTGTCAGAGTTGATAATAAATCATAATCTATCTGCCTCTCTTTCTTACAAGCCAGGTTCGTTTGTAGCAAAATACAGGTGTGGTTAAGTTGTTTGGCGTAATTAAACATCTTTATGCTACTGAAAAGTATTGTTGAAAACGTGTAAGTGCATTGAAACTGAAATCTACTTATCCGTCCACCCAGAAGTAATGATCATTACTTATTTTTGAATATTTTTTTTAACCGAAGTGAATTTTTCTTGCAGCAAACTCTTTACAGCGTGATGTAGCAACAATGGCGCATTTCATTAGTAACGTAAGGAATCTATTTCACAGTTTTGAAGATCAGTTCGGTGAGGATTCTGCGAATTATCAATGTGTTTTTTTATTGCAGATATCATTTTCATTAAATTTTCATAATTTATACTACAAATTAATAAAAATAAAATATATTGCAACAACTGAAATTTTAGTTGAAATAACCAAAATAAAATATGATAAATATCACCAAATAATTGATTTGATTCAAACAATTGAGATGTTTATGCTAAATAAAGCTTTGCTTATAGCAAAGAAAACGCTTTGTTTGAAATAACCATCATTTTGTTCGAAGTAATAGATGAGAATTAGTTAATTTTATCTAATTATTCTCATTAAACTAAATTGAGCTGCTGGTTTGTAACGATGAAAAAAATACATTTATTTTAAATAGCATTCATAGTTAATATGAACCAAATGTATGTTTGGGACTAAATCAAACTGAGAATTTGTTTGAAATAACCCAAATTTTGATAGAATTTACTGAAGTTTTCTCTCCGTGTACCTTGTTGGGGTGCTTGGAAAGCTCCGAGGCACCAAAGATATATATTTTTGGATAGAACTAAATGTAAACTCAACTATCTGAATAATTTTAGGTGAAATTAAAGCAAAATTGTAATTGTGTGGTACATACATATTGTACCGGGATGTTGAATCTAAACATACTGTCGATAATTGTAAGCGGTAGGCACCATATAATTGTCCTAGAGCTATCGAAACATCAGCATTCAGTCTAGATTTGAACTCTTTTGAACATCTTTTTAGATAATTTTATTTCTAAATGAGAAATCATTCGATTTCTTATCACAATGACTTAAACCGAGCTCTTGTAAAAAAAATGGTCAGCAATTCACAGAGGGATATTTGAAAAATTGTTAATTTTATCCCAAACAGATTAAAACAGGTCATCAAGAATGTAAATGGTCCTACAAGGTAGCAGTTGAGCGAGAAAGGACATTTGTTTCAACTAATAGTTAACTGTCCGAATACTTTTTTGGCTGCGTTTTTGAGGAATTCAAATTATATGTAGCCTATCTTCAAAACGGAAAGCTTTTCCCCGAATTTTTGTTGTGCATATAAATATGCTTTAGTTAAACATTGTTTTAAAAAATATGTGTTACCATTCTTTGCAAAAATACTGTGCAAAATTTCTAAAAGAAAATTTTATGCGCTGCTGTCCGAATACTTTTTTGGTTGACTGTAACGATTAAACAAATTCCGAAGTTATCGTATCAAAAATTTAGTTTGGGCTTCAACCAAATTTATGGTTGTTTTAAACTAGCCACATTTTTCTCCGTGAGGCCATAGATCATTACACGGGAGCTCCTAACCACACTTTTTTGATAGCACTTGGTGGTTTGTTTACATGGTGTGAATTCCCAAGCAACCAAAAGTTCGAATAATACTTGACACGCGAACTCGAAAGTTCATAATTAGTTCAGATTCAGTTCCGTAGAACTTTCTTGCTGATTAGTAGTGTATATCAAGTATACGTGGAACTAAATGCTTTAAGAAATGCTGCGAGTACTTCATAGATACTTTAAAGCTACTAGGATGCTACATGAAGTTCTGAAGTAACTTTAGTTGCTAACAAGTTCTGCGTGCTGCTTTTTTGTTTATATTTCTGGTGATCAAACCAGCAGAACCTGCAACTATTGGAGATTAATTATTTTTATTTCACTTGAATAAATTTAATCCTCGCACATTTCTAATTACAAATATAAATTAGAATGTAATACTCTTCATTATTGTGTTTGTGTTGTGTAGCATATGCTGTCGGTATCTCGCTACTATAGTTAATTGCCTGGTTCCAAACTTTATGTTCTATAATTAACTCGCGCTGCATAAAGCTGCTGCAAGTTCTAAAACGAACTTTTACTTAACAACTCATTGGCAAAATTCACATCGCTTGTATGCGACAAAGGTGACGCAGTGGATCGGTATAGGTTTACAACGCGGAACACCCGGGTTCAAACCCAATAGCAGGCAAATGCAACGAATATAGAAGTTAGGTAGAAGTATAAAAATAGAACATAGAAGTGCTGCTAAATTTGTTTTTTCTTAGTTTTTGACAGTTTATTTGGAAGCTGCTTAGCGTTCTATGCAGTGAACCCAAGACAGCTTGAAAGTTCGGTTAATTACTTAAAAGTGACGCTGCTTAGCAACTTATAGATTGATATACATAAAGCTGTTTAACCCTTGTTAGACACCATTATTCGAACTCTTGGTTACTTGGGAAAGTTTGAATTGAGTTTTCTATCCTTGTCCGGCAGATAATAGATCATTACACGGGAGCTCCTAACCACACTTTTTTGACAGCACTTGGTGGTTTGTTTACGTGGTGTTAAATTTTGAATTGAGTTTTCTATCTTTGTCCGGCAGATAATGATAGAAATTTATAGTTTTTATTGAAGAGAAAGTGCCTTACATGCATTTTACAGAAATTGATGCAGTAATCTTTCACGAAATTTCAAATCGAAACTGCTGGATGTGACAAAAATATGTAAACAAACCACCAAGTGGTGTCATTTGACGGCAAAATGACGTCATCGCAAAATGATCTATGATAAAAAAATTATAGTTTTTATTTAAGAGAAAGCACCTTACATGCATTTTAAAGCGCCTGATGCAGTAATCCTTCACGAAATTTCAAATCGAAACCGCTGGATGTGACAAAAAACATGTAAACAAACCACCAAGTGGTGTCATTTGACGGCAAAATGACGTCATCGCAAAATGATCTTGTAGAATCTTACCTTTACGACTGCAACCTCCACTAGGGGTTTCTTTGTCAATGCACAGTAAAAACGATGGTAACTTGCTATCACACGCACTCTATATTTCACGACCGATCGCATACACGTTTCAAAATCAACTGACTCCCTCGCTAGCTTATTCCCTAATACTCATTATTCAGTAAATCTTCTCTCGCTCTCAACTTACTTATTGATTACATGTCTCTACATCCTTCTCCTACTCTAAGATTCAAAAACTAAGTTTCAGTTACAAGATTTACATATCGACGTGGTAACTTGCGAATTCTCGCTGGCCGCCTGGAGATACCCTCATCTGGCATCTGCGGGATACTCCCTGCTGGTTCTCCTGATACTGGTTCCTCTGCTACTTGTTCCTCTTCTACTCCGTCGTTGTTTGGCTCTGAAAGTAAAGATTCTGGTGGTGAAGAAGAAAAAAAAAAGAAGGTAATGGAAGCATCTGCTCACTGGAGGTAGTTGGCCACTTTTTAAGATGCGTGATACATCGACGAAAATTGATGCCATCTTCATTAGTGACAATTGCTTCATTTCCGTTCTTTTTTAGCACCTTAAATTTCTCTAATCGGAATTTAGGCTCTAATTTCCCACATTCATAATTTTTTACCATCACGTAATCTCCTTCTTTAATCTCTGATAATTTTGCCCGACGCCGTAGGTCAGCATAAATTTTACCTTTAGTCTTCTTGATGGTATCATTCTCCCGCACGTCTTCATCACGATTCCAGCTAGGATCTGTCCTCAATGATGGTAGTAAATCCTTGACGGGACGTCCAGTGAGAAGCTCCATTGGTGCCTTCCCAGTGACTGATTGTGGCGTAGTGTTGTATGTATACACATATTCAGCAATAGCTACCCGCCAATCTAAGTTCGTTGCTTTGGCAATTCGAAGCGTTCGCAGAATACCCTGATTTTGCCGCTCTACAAGGCCATTCATCTGCGGCCAATATGGAATGGTGCGTATAAGTCTTATATTTTTATTTGAGCAGTATTTGGCGAATTCCTCACTCGCAAATGGTGGACCATTATCGCTGCGAATCGTCTCAGGGTACGTGTGCTCCATGAATATACTTTCCAGTGCATTAATTGTCTTTGCTGCAGTTGTGCCTTTCATCTCGACAATTCGCAGGAATCGACTATAATAATCAACAACTACCATAAACGTTGCGCACTCCTTTGCAGAGAAAAAATCTATAGCAATCTCCTGCCAAGCTCTATCTGGCATTTCTTTTCGTTGCATTGGTTCTGGAGGCGTAAGACTACTCACAGCAGCGCAACCTGCACATTCCTGTATTTTATTTACGACATCTCGGTCCATGGCCGGCCACCATACCTTCTCTCGAAGGTTCATACGCATGGCCACTATTCCAGGGTGGCCCCTATGAGCAATGTCCAATGCCCTGGATCTTAGCTTCTGTGGGAGAACAATTCGATCGTCCCGCACAACGATTCCATTCGTGACTCCCAATTCAGTACAGAATGCCTGATACCGAAATAGTTCCGAAGGCCAATTTCCCGTTTCTAACGATTTAATTACACCTATCAGAATTTCATCGCGACTAGTTTCCAATTTTATTTCATCGAGAGTTATTGCTCTAGGTCCTTCTCCAATTTCACACAAAAAATGTTCAGCATTATCGTCGAAGGGTAAGTCCGATTGCGAGCAGAGCCGTGAAAGTGTATCCGATATATTAGCGGTTCCCGCTATATATTTGATCTCAAAGTCAAACGGCTGAAGTCGTAAAGCCCATCCCTCAGCCCTCGACATGGCCCGTTTACTTTCACGGTGCTTACCTCCGAATATGTACTCCAGCGTCTTGTGGTCAGTGAAAATAGTGAAGTGTAAGCCGAACAGGTAGAGATAGAGTTTTTCAACAGCCCACACTACCGCCAATGCCTCACGCTGGGTTTGGGGATAAACTCGTTCAGCAGTAGTAAGACCCTTTGATGCAAAAGTTATAATCCTCGGTATTCCTTTCTCATCCCTTTGCACAAGTATAGCGCCTAGGCCAACAGGAGATGCATCAACGTATTCCTCTGTCGTATGTGTTGGATCAAAATACCCTAGTTTCCGCACACTATTTGCCAATTCATTTCGCAAGTCGTTAAAAGCTTTATTTTGATCCTCCCCGAAATCAAAAACATCTCCTCGCAAGAACTGACGTAAAGGCTCCGTTTTAGTTGACAGATGCGGAATGAAGTGACCCACAAAATTTATCAAACCCAGGAAGCTCCTGACCTCTTCCTTCGTCTCTGGCTTTCTGAAGTTTTTAATCGCCGATATTTTTTCTTCAGAAGGGCTTATTCCTGTCGAGCTCACCCTAAATCCCAAAATTTCTAATTCTTGTACCCGAAATATGCATTTGCCGTGATTCAGTTGTGCATTATTTCTTTTGAGTACTTCTAGTACCTGCTTTAATCTCTTGTCATGCTCTTCTGTAGTCTTACCCGTCACGACTATGTCGTCAATATAGACGATGACCCCGCCAATTCCAGTCAACATCTCAGACATTATGCGCTGAAATATTTCGGGGGCACAGTTGATGCCAAACATCAACCTCTTGAAGCGCATTAAACCCCGATCCGTCATGAATGTTGTTATTCCTCGGGAGTCAGGATGTAATTCTACATGATGATATGCTGAAGTTATATCGAGTTTTGAAAAACACGTAGCTCCCCTTAACTTGTTTAAGAAAGTCTCAATGACTCGAAGTGGGAAATGTTCTCGTTGGATAGCCTTATTCGGATGCCTCATATTGATGCACAACCTGATGTCATCTTTCCCTTTTGGCACAACTACCATTGGCGAAATCCAATCTGCTGGCCCATCAACAGGCTCAATTATGTCCATATTAAGCATTTCTAAAATTTTCTGATCCACTTTTCCTTTCAGTGACTCAGGTACTCTCAAATATGCGAGCTTACGCGGAACGACTGATTTGTCAATCGATAGCTTAAGTTGGATATTCGGAAATTTTGGAAATTCCTTCACGTTCGCTGTTACGCTATTCACATCAAGACCGATTTTAAGTATTTTCAAATACTCTGCTGTAGATTTGCTTAATAGTGATTTTAGGGCTCCTTCAATCACAAAAAATTCAGCATAGCACTTCGGTTTGGAATCGTTCACCGAAATCCATGCTTCGAATACAGCCAATACTTGAAGGGGAGTGGTGTTTGCGTACGAGGTAAAAGTACGGTCACATTTAAACTTTTTCTTGAACAGATTTGCTTTCTTTTCAATTAACTCATCGAAGACGTGTCTTGTAACTGTGTTAATTACAGCGCCAGAATCAATTAAAAATTCGACAGGCAAATTATCAATCAAGCATTGTATCATTTCATTATTTCTAGCGGGATATTGTAAAGTTGTTTCCACCTACCAACATTTGAAGAAAACATACAAAAAAAACAAATTGAAAATCATAGTTATATATCCTGATTTTTATTTTTGATTTTTTTTGTTTAATGCCATGTAATGTAATTTAAAGAACAGTAATAAAAAATCAGAGGGGTTGTGTACAAGACACGACCGCATATATAGGTGACGCAGGACTACGTAAGTCTCTTTGTAGTGATAGTAGCATGAATTCATGCTTGTAATCATTCGATTCTTCATGTATGTGTATATGCTATATGCAACATATATACAAGCTACATGCGTTGTATGTGACATTTGTCAAAGTAGTAACATTGCATACGTTCAATTCTCAAAAGATTGTGTATTTGAAAACAATTTAACAAAATCAAGAACACAAACTATTACTTTCCTGCTACCTTACTAAAATTAAAGATTGTTTTTATTATCCATGGTTTCCCACGTTGAAGGTATTTTACCAATTCAATCCTATTTTATCAACAGCACATCTTTTCACTACAATTCTAATGAAACGGCAAGTAGTGATGTCCGAAATTTTCAACTATTCGATTACCGATTAATCGGTGAGCGTTATCTGCACTAATCGATTAATTCAACTATTCGTGTCAGTGGTTTTCGATTAAAAATATTCGAATATTTCTTTGATTAATTCGATTAATCGAACGATTATGAACAATTAACGAGTATTATTCGGGCATTACTCGTACTCATTGAACTATTCGATTAATTTAACTACTCGTGCTGGCAGTATTCGATTAAAAATTAGTCGAATATTCCAAGTATTATTCGATTAGTTGAATTAATCGAACGATTAACGGACATCACTAACGGCAAGCATGCGTATTCATACAGAGCCGTATTATAACCGAACACTACAGCTGTAGCACATTTTTCCAACACAGATATCAAATTCGCCGAGGTTTAATCGTCACACAGTAAAGAATTTGCGATCTGTTGGGACAACGAACTTGTGTCATTTTTTCTGGCACACTTCCCTAACACAGACATCAGATTGGACTAGGTTTAATCGCGTTCGTAAGAAATCTGTTGGCACGAGGGGGCTTTGTCACTCTCTTTTGCGTATTTCCCAAGCAAGGACGTCAAAATGGTCTAGGTTGAACCGCGATGTCAAAAAATCTTGTTGAAATGAGGACACTTTGTCACTTGTTTTGGCTTACTTCCCAAGCACAGATATCAAATTGGTATAGGTTTAGATCATCGTAAAGAATCTTCCAACCAATCACGAAGCGAGAATTCTGGTAAAACATAGGTTCATTATTTTCAATTTTTCAATAGTTCAACATCAAGAATCCATGCTTTTCTTCATTTGGGTCAATTCTTAGAAGATTTTCCGATAGATTGGTGTAAGAATATTGAAAATCGATCGGAAAACCGCTGAGCTATTAGCGCTCAAAACCTTTCATTTTTCGTGACGCTCGCATTTTTCGATTTTTTGGAATGACACCCTATCTCAAAACTTGCCGTAAGACGTAGTCCTACGTCAAAAAGAAACAAAGTTACAAGAGAAAAACAAAAGTTACACTACCTTTGCGATCTGGTCCACATTTGATCGGCTAGGTAGTTCCTCTTCCCATTTGACATTCTCACGCAAAGCATTCATCTTATCGATTTCTTGGCGTTGGTATCGAGCGTCATTTTGCAAATTACGAGTATTTCGGCATTTTCTAGCATAATGTCCCATTTTGCCGCAACCGTTGCATCGGGCGTTGCGCGCAAAGCAAGTTCGATCATCGCTTCTATGCTTCCAAGAGCCACACCGTACGCAAGCACGATTGTCCAACTTGGTTTCTTCACGCCGCCGGTACGAAGAGTTCTGAAAAACACTTCGATTGCGGTCCAAGTCATTATACCTTGGTTTCTTGTTCCAATTCTGCTTCACCGCCGCAATTTCAAATGATGACTCTTCCTTAACTGACTTGAATTTTTCTCGCTGCTTCAACAAAATTTCTCGATTCATAGCATAAATCGACAGATCATCAAGCCCCATTACATTTTCTAACCCCTTGTCTCTAACTTTTTCGTCACGGGCACCCATCGTGATCTGTTGCAAAATCTCCTTCTCTTCGCGATCGTAGAAATCACACCGTACAGCGTGTGCCCGAAGTCTTAAAATGAACTGACTAAAAGTTTCATCGCTCGTCTGACTCAGTGACCGAAAAACTTCTAATTCAATCCGTTCATTTCGTTTCCCGATAAAAAACTTATTCAATCTTTTAATCGCATTATCGTACTCTGGAGTTTCGGCCGGCATTAACGGTACCTTCACCGGCTCAGGGTATATTTCATCTGAAGTCGGTCTCAAATTATGATAAATTCTTTGTAGCCCTCTGCCCCCGCTGGCAAGCAGCAGAACCCATTTTTCATGTTGCGTTTTTGAGTCGGATAGTTCCAGCGACAGTTCGAACGCCCTGTGCCATTCCTCCCATTCGCGTCTTAAATCTTGCTGATCGACTTTGTCATTGAACGGCTCCGTCAACAGTTGTTTCTTTTGAAAACTCATCTGCAATGGAATAATAAAACTTCTATAAGCTCGCCACAGTACAAATGAAATTTAAAAAAAAACACACACAATTAAACAGTACCGTCACAATAATTCAGTTCTTTACAAACTCATCCAACTTTAGTATTCCTCCTCTATCTATCACTATTGAGACAAATGTTGGTAATCAAAATTGTACTAAACAAATATTCAGTCAATTTCCCTCTTAGCATAAAACTGAGATGTCGAAACACATACACGGTTTTCGCACCGCACACGTATTTTCATGCCGCATTTCGTTTGCTCTTCCCGCAATAAATTTGTTTTGGTAACAGTTCGTAATTTCATGATCAAAAGAGCTTTCGTTGTATAGTGCAGTTTGGCCTCAGGTTAACTTTCTGCTCTGCAAGCTATGTATGGTCCAACATAGTATTACTGCGCTTTGGTATTGAAACCAGACTCGCTTTTCTATACGCAACAAATGACCTAAGATGGTAGTAGTGCGCTTTTCTCCATGTAACGAAAAGGCCTGCTAATGTGGTGCGCTTTGGTATTGAAACCAGACTCGCTTTTTTCGCCTAACAGATGGCTTGCTGATGTGGCGCGCTTTGGTATTAGAACCAGACTCGCATTTTATATGCAACAAATGGCCTAAGATGGTAGTTGTGCGCTTTGGTATTGAAACCAGACTCGCTTTTTCTCTCCCAAGCAGATAGCCTGTTGGCTGATGTGGTGCGCTTTGGTATTAGAACCAGACTCGCATTTTTACAACAAATGGCCTAAGATGGTAGTTGTGCGCTTTGGTATTGAAACCAGACTCGCTTTTTTTCTCTCCCAAGCAGATAGCCTGTTGGCTGATGTGGTGCGCTTTGGTATTAGAACCAGACTCGCATTTTTACAACAAATGGCCTAAGATGGTAGTTGTGCGCTTTGGTATTGAAACCAGACTCGCTTTTTTTTTTCTCTCATTGAACTAAATTATTCTCTGTAAAAAAAAAACATGGCTGCTTTATGGCGTAATAAGTAAAAACTAATGTAACTAGTGTCCATACAACGAAATAGTCGTTTTTGTGCATAATATCTACCAAATCAGTCAACAAATTAATCTCTTGCATTACCTCCTATTACTTTTAAAGATCGTAGAGATAGAGGGGAAAAACAACAACGCAGCCTTTTTATATTTCACTTCACTAAGTTTAATTAAAAAAATCAGAGGGGTTGTGTACAAGACACGACCGCGTATATAGGTGACGCAGGACTACGTAAGTCTCTTTGTAGTGATAGTGGCATGTATTCATGCTTGTAATCATTCGATTCTTCATGTATACATGCAACATATATACATGCTACATGCGTTGTATGTAACATTTATCAAAGTAGTAACATTGCTGCATACGTTCAATTCTCAAAAGATTGTGCATTTGAAAACAATTTAACAAAATCAAGAACACAAATTATTGCTTTCCTGCTACCTTACTGAAATTAAAGATTGTTTTTATTATCCATGGTTTCCCACGTTGAAGGGATTTTACCAATTCAATCCTATTTTATCAACAGCACATCTTTTCACTAAACTTCTAATGAAACGGTAAGCATGCGTATTCATACAGAGTCGTATTATAACCGAACAGTACAGCTGTAGCATACTTTTCCAACACAGATATCAAGTTCGCCGAAGTTTAATCGTCTCGCAGACTCGCAGTAAAGAATTTGCGATCTGTTGGGACAACGAACTTGTGTCATTTTTTCTGGCACACTTCCCTAACACAGACATCAAATAGGACTAGGTTTAATCGCGTTCGTAAGAAATCTGTTGGCACAAGGGGGTTTTGTTACTCTCTCTGGCGTACTTCCCAAGCAAGGACATCAAAATGGTCTAGGTTGAACCGCGGTGTTAAGAAATCTTGTTGAAATGAGGAGACTTGGTCACTTGTTTTGGCTTACTTCCCAAGCACAGATATCAAATTGGTATAGGTTTAGATCATCGTAAAGAATCTTCCAACCAATCACGAAGCGAGAATTCTGGTAAAACATAGGGTCATCATTTTCAATTTTTCAATAGTTCAACATCAATAATCCATACTTTTCTTCATTTGGGTCAATTCTTAGAAGATTTTACGATCGATTGGTGTAAGAATATTGAAAATCTATTAGAAAACCGCTGAGCTATTAGCGCTCAAAACCTTTCATTTTTCGTGACGCTCGCATTTTTCGATTTTTTGGAATGACACCCTATCTCAAAACTTGCCGTAAGACGTAGTCCTACGTCAAAAAAAATCCTACTGACTGTGCCAAAATGTAGAATCTTACCTTTACGACTGCAACCTCCACTAGGGGTTTCTTTGTCAATGCACAGTAAAAACGATGGTAACTTGCTATCACACGCACTCTATATTTCACGACCGATCGCATACACGTTTCAAAATCAACTGACTCCCTCGCTAGCTTATTCCCTAATACTCATTATTCAGTAAATCTTCTCTCGCTCTCAACTTACTTATTGATTACATGTCTCTACAGATCTATAAACGATAAAGAAAATACTCCAAAATGTAAACAAGGGTGCCAGTATCAGTCAATTGACGGTATTATGATTTGGTCCCTGTGGATCTACTGCCAGTATGGCAGTATGGGTATTAATTGCAAAAATCTGGCTAAGATGTGAAAATAATATCCATCTGCCAGCACACCGGCTTTACAGAGTGAAACAAACAGAACGTATTAGGGTGTCATGCTGTTTCATTTACGCGAATTGTTAGATGTTGACTGAAAAAACATGGCTGTCTAGCAATACCTTGTTTTAAACGGCAAGTTTGTTTTTAAGCAGCATTATGAATATTAAACAACATCCGATATAAACGATACGGAAATTGTCCAAAATGTAAATAAGGGCGCAGGTATCTGTCAATTGACGGTATGATGATTTGGTCTTTAAGGTTTGCTAATGTGTAACTGCATTGGTGGACTTTGTGCACCAGGAAAAGATTTCGAAATAAAAAAACCCGATTTAATCCACCTAGTGGTGAAAGGAACCTTTGTTATAGGTCTTACTTGCTATTTGAGATAGAAATCGACACGTCTTCGGAACATAATTCATCTATTGGTTATCGTTGCGTAGTGCGTTGGTTTACATGAAATTTTTGAAAATTGAATAAGTTTACAAAATTTGAGCAAAATAGGGACACTTAATCCTATTTGATAGATCATTTTTTCATGAAATTGCTGAGTAAGGATAAGTAAGTTGTTATTAATCTGAGTAAGTTCAAATAAAAGTAAGTTGTAAGAGGAAATTTTATCCTTTAACATATACATTGTCTAGTGAAGGTCTAGTTTATAGGTTTTTGAACTATGCATTACGGGAAACTGTAATGCCATTCTATTTGAATCACATCAATAGAGTTTTCTTGAATAATTTTCATCAATTTTTATTAACTCACGCTGTTGTATTTTATACAAGACGTGTAGGTTTTTCAACGCCATATTGTTATAAAGTTACAAATCGTTGTTTAACTAACGTATATTCTTCAACAAACTTATTGTAAGCAAAATATCATAATTATTGAATGCATTAATAATTTTAATTGCTAGGAAAATGTATGCAGTAAAACTATCAGCAAATGTAAAATATTTAAAATGTATCCGTCTGCTGGTAGTCGAGTAATTCGAAGTCAAAATTAGGGTATTTTTTATAATCAAAGTTCTACAGTTCCTAAACAAGCAAACATACAGGTATACTATTTTCAGCAAAGTTGTGTATTTTGACGTAGGACTACGTCTTACGGCAAGTTTTGAGATAGGGTATCATTCCAAAAAATCGAAAAATGCGAGCGTCACGAAAAATGAAAGGTTTTGAGCGCTAATAGCTCAGCGGTTTTCCGATCGATTTTCAATATTCTTACACCAATCGATCGGAAAATCTTCTAAGAATTGACCCAAATGAAGAAAAGTATCGATTCTTGATGTTGAACTATCGAAAAATTGAAAATAATGAACCTATGTTTTACCAGAATTCTCGCTTCGTGATTGGTTGGAAGATTCTTTACGATGATCTTAACCTATACCAATTTGATATCTGTGCTTGGGAAGTAAGCCAAAACAAGTGACAAAGTTCCCTCATTTCAACAAGATCTCTTACCATCTGGGTTAAACCTAGACCATTTTGATGTCCTTGCTTGGGAAGTACGCCAGAAAGAGTGACAAAACCCCCTCGTGCCAACAGATTTCTTGCGAACGCGATTAAACCTAGTCCAATTTGATGTCTGTGTTAGGGAAGTGTGCCAGAAAAAATGCCACAAGTTCGTTGTCCCAACAGATCGCAAATTCTTTACTGCGAGACGATTAAACCTCGGCGAATTTGATATCTGTGTTGGAAAAATGTCCTGCAGCTGTAGTGTACGGTTATAATACGACTCTGTATGAATACGCATGCTTGCCGTTTCATTAGAAGTGTAGTGAAAAGATGTGCTGTTGATAAAATAGGATTGAATTGGTAAAATCCCTTCAACGTGGGGAACCATGGGTAATGAAAACAATCTTTAATTTCAGTAAGGTAGCAGGAAAGCAACAGTTTGCGTTCTTGATTTTGTTAAAAGTGTTTTCAAATGCACAATCTTTTGAAAATTGAACGTATGCAATGTTACTACTTTGATAAATGTTACATAGATACAACGCATGTAGCATGTATATATGTTGCATATAGCATGTATACATGAAGAATCGAATGATTACAAGCATGAATACATGCCACTATCACTACAAAGAGACTTACGTAGTCCTGCGTCACCTATATATGCGGTCGTGTCTTGTACACAACCCTTCTGATTTTTACTATTTGTACAATTTTGTAATACATGAAAAAGTCATACAACAATTACAAAAAGAGCAAAAATAGGAAAACTGATTTTACAAATTCATATACAATAAATAAGATTTTTATATTTTCGCTGCAGAGATAGAAGGTTACTGTCTTCAGCAAAATTTCTTGTAATAATATGCTCTATACCTTTGCAGAACAGGAACACATCAATGTGTTATATTGACACTGAAGAAAAATATTTTTTTATTTCACTTTTAGGGGGATTAATCAAAATTTAAATTCCACCAGACGACAGAGCTTTCAATTTCAAGAAACTCTTCCAAAGGTTCGATAAACCTAAAACCAAGTTTTCCCAGTCAAAACTCTAGTGCACACGTTTTCTTTGGTTTGGGGCTATTGTGCGCGCGAGTAATTGTGTTATAAAAGTTGGCGCGAGTGTTTGAGGGTTAATATCTTTTAACCGGTAAAACCAATTCTTATTAAATTTTGCATGTATATTCGTAGTGTCAAAACCTCTCATTTGATATTAAAATAATTGAAATTAGGTAAATTATCTTGGTTAAAATCATTATAAATTATTGTTAATTTTGATGTGCTGTATACGGTTGTTCATAACTTTCAAATTAAACGTCCAATCAAAAAACCATTCAATAATGATCATTCAATAATGATCTATTAGGGTATATTATCTTTCAAATGAGACTAATAGCGCATAAATCGGTTTGGCCATCTCTAAGAAACAGGCGATAATTATTACCTTGTCAAAACAAGTTTTTCAATCATAACTTTTAAACTACTTATTTGTTTTCAATTAAAAATTCCTGAACAATTTAGTTTTAATAAGGGCTTTCATTTGATACTAAGATCGTTGAAATCGGTCGAGTAGTTCCGGAGAAACCCGTGTCACGTATTTTTCACATTTTTGCTTATAACTTTTAAACGGAATGTCGTATCACGAAACAGCTCAATAGTGATCTACTAGACAATAATACCTTTCAAACAAAAGTAATAGCGAACGATTCGGTTCAGCCATCTCTGAGAAACAGGCGATAGAAAAAATCATTACACACACACACACACACACACACACACATACACACACACACATACACACACACACATACACACACACACACACACACACACACACACACACACACACACACACACACACACACACACACACACACACACACACACACACACACACACACACACACACACACACACACACACACACACACACACACACACACACACACACACACACACACACACACACACACACACACACACACACACACACACACACACACACACACACACACACACACACACACACACACACACACACACACACACACACACACACACACACACACACACACACACACACACACACACACACACACACACACACACACACACACACACACACACACACACACACACACACACACAGACATTGCTCAAATCGTCGAACCCTATCGATTGGTATATATGACTCGGATCAATTTCGTGTTATTCGGCCAATTTTTAAACCTTTGTTATAGTATAACAAAGGTAAAAAAAGTGCTGATGAAAACAAATCGCGCATACGTATACGAGGCGAAGTGTGCGTGAGATAAATCTCCATAATAAATAACGAGATTTTTTGTGCAACGACATAAACCTTGAACCTTGAACATATTATTACAGCTGATTCTGTTCGATTGGAGTTTTCGGTTTAAGATGGCGACTCTCTAAGTTTCTCTAATTTTAATATACGAATTCGCTGCATACTTATCTAGATGATAAAACCTTGAAGTATTTTGTATAAATTGGTTCTTGTCTTGGCTTTGATCAACAACCAAATACTTTGACCAAAAAAGACTTTTCTACAAGATGGTAAAATCCCTGTTGAGCATATTGTATTCAATATAAATTAGTTAACTTGCACACAAGATACTCTGCTGACTGCGTTTCGCTAATAATACTTGCATGCCGCTGCGACCTCTAGTGATAACTTTAATCTAATGACTGTGAACATCAAAGGCTGTAACCCGCTTACGAAAATTTCGGATGCCTAACAGAACCAGTCTTCATTTTTCGCCCGATTCTCTTTATGTCAAATGTGACACTTTGAGGCAGGAGAAAAGCGGTTCATCAGTTTTGCAGTTTCGGGCAAAAGATAAGAGAATAATATGGAACGTGACAAAGCAGGTATAATTTAATTGTTAACCTGTTTATTGCACGCTTCGTACAGTCCGCTGCTGCTACCCTACCAAAAAGGAGGGAAAGCTGAATTATTATTATTATTATTATTATTATTATTATTATTATTATTTATTAGTGATTCATCTGACACAGAAGATAGTCTACATGAATAAAAATCTTAAAGTAATAAGCTTGATCTTTTTAATCTTCTTGCAAACACGCGCGATGGTTCGTCGAAGTCAAACAACTCTTCCACTTTTGTAAACGTTCTTATACATTCAGTCATTGGCTCGCAAGATCCAAATGCTGTCCGATGGAACTGTGTCTGCAGTAGTCCCGTTGAGCGTAACGTTCGTTGCGAGGCCCGGAAGTTGAGCATGGATAACAATTGTGGACAGTCAATTTCCCCGTTAAGCATTTTAGCTACAAATATCGCCTGTTGCATTTTTCTTCTGTATTCCAGTGTATCGAGATCAAGTAGACGACATCTATCTCCATAAGGTGGCAAATTTTCTGGATTTCGCCAAGGGAGATGACGCAAAGCAAGTCTAATAAATCTCCTTTGTACGCGTTCAATTCGTATGGTCCAAGTAAGCTGCTTCGGAAACCAAACCAGATTACAGTTCTCCAGAAGTGGTCGAACTAGGGCGCAATATAATGATTTAAGGCAGTGGGCGTCCTTAAAGTTTCTCCCTATCTTGGAGATAAATCCAAGTTGCCGGGATGCTTTAGAGATAATTGTTTCACGGTGCAAATTAAATGTCAGTTTAGTATCCAGTAAGACACCGAGGTCATTAACTTGTTTGACTTTGCGCAGCTCAGTACCATCGATAATATAATTAAAGTTTATCGGGTTTTTGATGCGATAAAAGTTCATCACTTCGAATTTTGCAACGCTGACTATAAGCCAGTTCAGTTTGCACCAGCCAACAAACACATCAAGCATAACTTGCAAGCGGCAGCAGTCGTCTTTATTACTTATGGTAGCAAACAGTTTTAAATCATCAGCATACACTAACTTGCAGCCAACACCCAACAGTAACGCAGCATCGTTAAAGAACAGTAGGAAAAGCAAAGGACCCATATTACTGCCTTGAGGGACTCCAGATATATTGGTAAATTCCGATGAAATACTGGATCCAAGTTTGACTCGTAGCATTCTACCGCTGAGATAGGATTTAGCCATTCAACCATTTGTTGGGAAGCACCAAGTCGGGAAAGCTTCCGCAAAAGTATTACATGGTCAATTCGATCGAAAGCAGCTTTTAAGTCTGTATAAATGACATCAACTTGTTTCTTGTTTTCCATTTGCGAAATGCACATCGAAGTGAATTCCACCAGATTAGTACAGACCGATCGACCAGGCATGAAGCCATGTTGAGCCGTTGAAATGTAGTTCTTAGTGCGGGACTGTATTACACCACTCACGATAATTTCGAACAACTTTGATGCCGCAGAGAGACTGGTTATTCCGCGATAATTCCGTACATTATGACGATCGCCAGATTTATATACCGGAAACATATCCGATTGTTTCCAAATGTCAGGAAATTTACCTTGTTCGAAAGACTTATTAAAAATTGAACACAACGGATTCGCCAAAACTTCTATACATCGACTTAAAACTACGGCCGGAATACCGTCAGGCCCTGCAGAGAAGGAGCGCTTCAATTTTTTGGTTGCAGTTATCACCAGATCAGTAGTCATGTTAAACAAACTCAAATCCACCAAGTTGGCCGGGACATGCGCAGCCGCAATATCAACATCACCGTCAGAGGCAGTTTCATCAGCAAAAACGGAGGCGAAAAACTTCGCGAACAGCTCACAAGAGGCAGGGATTGAACTTGATTCGACGTCATCGTAGTACATGTTGGAAGGGATTACAGAACATTTCCTCTTAGAGTTGACGAAGTTCCAAAATTTTTTAGGCTGCCTGCGAAGATCGGATTGCACACGCAGCACATATGATTTATACAATGATGCATTCAGACGACGGTATTGATCACTAGCATGCTTAAAATTGTGTCTAGTCAAAACAGTTTTCCAACGGCGGTGAGCACGCTGGGCACTATTGCGTACACGCTTTAGCTGTCGGAGGCGGGAAGTACACCACGCAGGACTGGCTGGTGGTCTTACAAGCGGTACATTCATGCTCAACCACTGAGAAATGGTATTACAAAACTGTACAGCCATTTCGTTAACATCCCCGCAAACGAACAAAAAACTCTAGTCAATATTAGTCAAAAATTCATTCAAAGCGGCGAAATCAATTTTCCTGTAGTTCAGTTTATTCCTATCATCTCCACAGGCATCTGCCACGGCACTATTGTTGCTCACTGGCAGCGATAATACAAGAGGAGGGTGGTGCGGGTCGACGGGAACCAGCGGAGTGATACAACCGTCAACTGTAAGAGCGCAATCCGAAGAACAAAACACACGATCTAACATACGACCAAGATAATTTCGCTGTGTGTTTACTTGGGAGAGATTCAAAAAATTCATTCCATCGACCAGTGCCGCACTGGCACACGGCAGCAGGGAAGTGGAGACGGGTTGCATCGTGTTGTCGAATGGTTCCCACTCAATGCGTGGCTGGTTAAAATCGCCACAAACTATTACGTTATCATGCTCCGCACAGGCATCACACAACTCACAGACGGATGAAATATGCTCATTGATGACGCACGCTATGTCTGAAGGGTGCGATTATGCAACTTTAATGTACATAAAATTTTCTTTCACAACGTGTTAGTACACGTCTTCACGATTCAGAATATGCTAATTTTAAAAAAATCCATCGGGAAAAAATTGAAAAAAGTCAATTTGAATATTTTAGCTGTAATCAACCGGGTACAGGTGTACGGACTTAGTAATTCCATAATAAAAAGTGCTCCGATTTTGCTCAAACTTTGTGGATTTGTTCTTTTTATGAAAATTTTAGACCCGTATTTTTATTTTGGCGCTTAGGGTACCCCCTCTTGATTTGGGGTGGTCCTAAAAATCAGCATCATAGTCTTGACACCTTCTTTTGAATACTTAACTTTTGCCACGAAATCTTTAAATATCTCAATTTTTGTGCTTGATGAATGAAAATTGTTAAATATGGAGAATTTCACTTGAAATAACTCGAAACAGTGGACCCCTCGTTCGCCAAAAGAGCAGAACAGTATTAAAAAGAGTTGATTTTTGGCTAACTTCAACATTTTTATCGTGTGATAGTCCCGAAATTTGATATATAAACAAATAACAAATGACATGGTTTTGTAAAAAGAAAAGATGAGGCTTTCAAATTGGGTGAACAATTTTTTGGAGCGACAATTGCAAATGTCGCCAACTATTTTTTGGGAATGGATAGGAAAGAGTGGAAAGGTAAGGGGGGGAGGGGGTAATTGGTAGCTACGTATAACAAGTTGTCGTTGTGACTCCTACCTTTTGTCCAATGCTGGAAGGTGAATTGGTCGAACCAAGATTTCCACTATTTTTCCTCCGTTCCCAAAACATTTTCGTTACTTTTCCCTACCGCTTTAACCTTTTAAGCTTTCAAAAAATATAAAAGCTGGGATCTTATTATTGTCATTGCATGGAAACTTGTTCAAGGTTTTTGTAATCATGTCATGGTTTGGATGGTTTGGGTTTCAAACCAATATTATTCGAAAAAACTAATATAGGTTACAATGCATCGATTTTATTAGATACACGGTAAAAAAATAACACGTTGAAGCGAAGTGATTTACCGTTGGATTCGCACTACTTGCCTATCATTACGATTCGAAATGAAAATCCATTGAAAATGAATCAACACAAAGCAAAATGAAATCAATAGAAAATCACTTCAATTTCCAATGCACTATGTTTTAAACTTTTGAGCTGTCAAATGAATTGAATGTATTCGATTTAAAATCAATGATATGTTTGAATTTTTTTATTATTTTAATTAAACAAAATACAAATAAAAAAAATTAACCTCAGTTGTTAACAAATAAAGTGGATTGTTGTTTTAATGCTGGCATGACCAAATATGGTTGATTGTTGTTATCGTAGTGGTGTAATGAATCCAACCTGAAACCAGAAACAACCTGAAAACAGATAACAGTTTATTAATTTTAACGACATACATAATTTAGCTATACTCACACTCTAGAATAGCATTAATTTCAGTCGAAAACATATTTTCACCTTCTGGGTTCATGATTTTTTTTCGATTACCTACTGAAGGATACTTTGTTTTTCGATTACTGAAGTAGACTTCGCGAGTTTTTGACAGTTGTGAAATGCGAAAAATAATTAGTTGCAAATTCAATAGATATGCATTATGATTCGATGGTGATTTCCATTGAATAGTATTCGATGGAAGATCTCTTCTTCGAAAAATTGAAATCTCTCGAAAATCAACACTAAATCACTTCAATATGCAATGCTGCGTAACAGATTGATTCAAATGCAAGAACACTTGATTTGGGCGTGACGATTTTTTACCGTGTACTCACTAATATACCTTCCGACTACTATCAAAATTGCTGTAATCAGTTGAGCGATTTAAAAGTTTTTGGGTAGTTTTTCATTTCGACGTATCTGACAATGAGAGATTCTCTTCGTGTCTCCTCTCTTTCATTTTATACGGCGAAACTAAAGCATTGAAAAGAAAATTTTCAAAACATTTAGTTAGTTAGATTCGTGCAAAGCTGATGCGCTAAAATGCATTAGTATCGCCGAAAAAACGGAAGAGAGGGGACACGAAGAAAATCTCTCATTGTCAGATTCGTTGAAATGAAAAAGTATCCAAGAGTTAAGTATTTAAGAGAAGGTGTTATGACACAGATGATGATTTTAGTATCACCCTAAGTGGTCTAAAATTTTCATAAAAAGAACAAATCCACAAAGTTTGATCAACATCGGAGCACTTTTGCTCATAGAATTACTAGTGCGTACACCTGTACCCGGTTGATTACAACTAAAATATTCAAATTGACTTTTTTCAATTTTTTCCCGATGGATTTTTTTAAAATTAGCATATTCTGAATCGTGAAGACCTGTCCTAACACGTTGTGAAAGAAAATTTTATGTACATCAAAGTTGCATAATCGCACCCTTCAGACATAGCGTGTGACGTCAACACTTCGAGATTTTTCAGGCGCCAAGTAAACACAACACAGCAAAAGCTTTTTACCCCGAACAGTAGCACTTACACATACCTGTTCTAGATGGTTACCATTCGTTGTTCGTACGATCGAACTGGGGAAACGCTGCGCAACGGCAATCAGGACACCGCCGAAAGTTGACTTATTGCTGTTGCTTGGGTTTCGGTCGCATCGAAACACGTTGAACGATGTGCCAAATAGTTGTAGTGAACTAATGCGGTCATCAAGTCCTGTTTCAGTTATAAATATAACGTCGTAGTTGCAGTCAGTTGTCGATAGGAAAATCTCGTCAATTTTTGTTCTTAGGCCACGGACGTTTTGCACATAAAAAGAACATTCGTCAGGTACCGATTGCTCGGAATTAAAATCGAAAGAGCAGTGTTGGGCACCGCTAATTCGCTAATTCGCTAACCGACCAATCGAGAAACGCTAGTTATACTTTATAATTTATACTCAGACTAGCCGAATTGTTACTGGGCCATGATTCCAAATAAAATGCCGCTGTTTATTTTAAAATTAATAAACTGTAATGCATTTTATCCAGTATAATAGGTTTTGATCTTAGGTAAATTAAGAAAAGCCATGTAATAAATGTAAATTACAAATAATTTGTACAGCGATAGATTACAATGCAAGTTATTGCGATATGTTCAAAAACAAACAGTAACTGTTAATTTGCAGTTTGCGATTAGTGATTAGCGAAATTTCCACGATTATCGAGCAAATGTATCGGTTAGCGAATTAGCGAATTAGCGGTGCCCAACACTGCGAAAGAGGAATACTTGCCTACATTAGCAAGCTGGAAGACCCCCTCTCCGTTCTCAAACACAGGACCGGGACGACTGATGAGCGCAGGCTGCAGTGGCGCGACTGTGTTGAGTGGATTAGGGGCTTCCAAATTGCTTACTTCGGTGCGTCCCGGGCCAAATCCAGCAGTTAGTTTTTTGGCAAATCTACAAATTCACGAAACAGCAGTCCAGTGGGCCACGAAATAGGATCCAGGGCAACATTTTTCAGCTCCGGGTCCAGACCAATTTTGTAGGAGACGTACGAAAAAGTGGACGTATCCGTTCCTTTTTTCACGAGTCGAATGACAACCGCAGGCTCGGCAGTATTTAGGCAGCGAGAAACAATTTTTTGTATGTCGTTGTCGGTTAGCTGTGGATTCAATCCCGACAAATATAACCAAAAGCGTTTCTGTACTGCGACGGAAGCAATGGATGGCACAGAAAGATCACTGAGATCGATGTTATTTTCACCACGATCAGATTGGGCAGCAAACGGTACCCGCTCGGTTCGGCGACGCTTCACACTCTTACTTGGCCACACAGGAGTGGTCTGCAAAGTAGAGGGGGTTTCATGATCTGCATTCATCGGTTTGTTAGGCAAATTGTCGATTTTTTTGCTCAGGCCATCAATAAGGTTTTGCAAGGTGACGAATGAACAATATGCATAAACTAAAGTTAAACGTTTTAAAAGCGTATTGTCCAGCAGTGTCACCCTCTAAACTACTCGGAATGGCAGTTTTTGTGCTTTTCTGACCTGCCGCAGACGCCCTTAACAATATTCACTTTAATCATTTTAACCCGCATTCTAAGTCGATGTAAACAAACCACCACGCCGCTGAGGCGCGTCCGGCAGAAATCGAACAAAAATCTGGCAGCGAAAAACTTTTCTGCCAGACATTTTGCCGGATTTCTGGCCGCCCTCACCCGTGAAAACTAGCAGAAATGCAACAACCGATTCTGGCAGAAATTTCGCCTAACGGTTTTGTCTGCCAGATTTCTGTTCGATTTCTGTCAGCCATGACGAACAGAACCGATTCAACCGGTTTGTGTTTTTTGCGTAACTTTTTGATTAAAAAAAGCTGTCATCATAAATATTTAAATACAATACATACATTTGCGCATTTCACACTACTTTATTGTTCATTCTTACGTTCAGCTTATTTTTGTTAGTTTTCGGTGCATTTCAGAAGCTGAAACCAGATGAGCGGGACCTTTGGTCTGAAAACAAAAAGAATGCACGGAGCACGCACGTTATTGGAATCGACCATTTAAAATGTTTCGTGAGGCTTTAAAAACAGAAACTAAATCCCGCAGAAACAGGTTGAATATTATTTTCTTACCTGTAATGCAGAACTGCAACATTAGGCAGCATCGTGTGAAGCACGTATCTCCTACAGACGGTAGATAATCTACAGACGCGCAAAGAGCGTGGCATAAAACACCAATCGAACCGTCAAATCGAGACACCAAATGAGCAAAGTAAACAAACTTGTGTTTCGTATAGGCAGGGAAGACTAAGTTTTGTAATCTACCTGAAATATTAAAAATTGAACTATTGATTTACTAACAACATATGGATTAGTTACACTCGATATATCATATAATGCTTTGAAAAATTCAATTGGCTTGTTCAATTTGCAAAATATGCGTCGTAATTCGCGAAGTTCCATGGAACATACCTCGCGATTCACGCAACTTACTGCTGATTATAGGGAGATTGATCCAATTCTGACTGGTTGCCAAAACTGTTTAAATAAAATAAACAAAAAAAAGTGTTGCCGAATTGGTAATTTTTCTCTTTGCGCGTCTGTAGATTATCTACCGTCTGTAGTATCTCCCGTTTTAAAATGTCATTTTTGACATACAGAAAAGCGAGCGAAAAACGAAGAATATGAACCGGTTCTGAATGTCAAATTTTGCCGGCACCATATTGATTCTGTTCGATTTCTGCCGGGTATCCGAATTTTTCCTAAGCGGGGGGCTCTGGCAGAAAAACCGAGGCGAAATTTCTGCCCGAATCGGACCCGCTTAGGAAAAATTCGGATGCCTGGCAGAAATCGGACAGAATCAATATGGCGCCGGCAAAATTTGACATTCAGAACCGGTTCGTCTTCTTCGTTTTTCGCTCGCTTTTCTGTATGTCAAAAATGACATTTTAAAACGGGAGATACGTGCTTCACACGATGCTGCCTAATGTTGCAGTTCTGCATTACAGGTAAGAAAATAATATTTAACCTGTTTCTGCGGGATTTAGTTTCTGTTTTTAAAGCCTCACGAAACATTTTAAATGGTCGATTCCAATAACGTGCGTGCTCAGTGCATTCTTTTTGTTTTCAGACCAAAGGCCCCGCCCCCCGCTCATCTGGTTTCAGCTTCTGAAATGCACCGAAAACTAACAAAAATAGGCTGAACGTAAGAATGAACAATAAAGTAGTGTAAAATGCGCAAATGTATGTATTGTATTTATTATTGATGACAGCTTTGTTTTAATCAAAAAGTTACGCAAAAAACCATCACATCGCACAGTGGTTCAAACAGCGAAATACGTGATCGTGTGTTATTGCGCCGAAACGTGAAGTTTTGTCGCATATAGTGTCTTTAGGAACATTTCTCGGTATAACAGGCCCCTTCTTGTGAGAGAAATCTTTGGGTGATTAATTCCCTTAAAAGTGAGATACGAAATTTATTTTCCCGTATATTCGAGATACAGGTGTGTTACTTTCGGCAAAGTTGTAGTAAATATTATTACAAACAACTTTGTCAAAGACACCATACTTGTATCTCTTCATGGAAATTATCTATTAAGCGTTATTCGTGGACAAACCCTTTAAAACAGTTTTTAATCCCCAACTTATTCTGGTCAATTTTTACGTGTTCATAGTGTTATAGAAAGTTGTTTATCTTGCTAAAATCAACGTTTCTGTAGAACATTATTATATGTTATTTTCCAAAGTTTCGGAGATTTCGAGCTTTTTTGGTGAAAAATAGCACTTCTTTGAGCTTAAATATTTCCCAAGGTGGCAAATGGTGGCAGATCAAACAACTCCTACCTAAAAGTACAACAAAAAACCTATAAAAGCAAGTGTCAACTGACTGTATCTGTTTGTATCCAAAAAAGTTATAGTTGTTTTAAAAATCCATCTCAGTCATGTTTACAGAACAATTAAACTGTACTTCGGATGCAATAAACGCCATTTTGTTTTCGTTGACAATCTCTTTCTAACAAGTTAAGTTACCAGCAATTTTTTCGCCTATTTTCGAGTTGAAAATGAATGTAGACTTAAAATTGACGCAATTAATAAGAGAAAAGCTTCCAAATAACTAACTTAAGTCTATTTTGTTCAATTTTGCATTGCTCTCTCCTTCCGCATTTTTCCAAAACAACATTTGATGATGAGTTATCTCACCTACACCTTTATTTAACATAATTAACTATATATGACGTACTGCTTACTTAGTCATTCTGAGAAAATTCGGTCTTTCTTGACTCGGCCTTTTGTGACTGTTGTTGAAAGTTGGTCATTTGGATTTCAGCCATTCGTGATTCGACCATTTATGTTTCGGCCATTCGGTACCAGCCAGAGTGTGTTCTTTTGAAAAGACATCAATCGAAGGAATTAAACAAAATAGGCGTAAGTAAGTTATTTGGAAGCTTTTCTCTTATTAATTGCGTCAAATAATTTTAAGTCTACATTCATTTTCGACTCGAAAATAGGCAAAAAAATTGCTGGTAACTTAACTTGTTAGAAAGAGATTGTCAACGTAAACAAAATAGCGTTTATTGCATCCGAAGTACAGTTTAATTGCTCTGTAAATATGACTGAGATGGATTTTTAAAACAACTATAACTTTTTTGGATACAAACAGATACAGTCAGTTGACACTTGCTTTTATAGGTTTTTTGTTGTACTTTTAGATAGGAGTTGTTTGATCTGCCACCATTTGCCACCTTGGGAAATATTTAAGCTCAAAGAAGTGCTATTTTTCACCAAAAAAGCTCGAAATCTCCGAAACTTTGGAAAACAACATATAATAATGTTCTACAGAAACGTTGATTTTAGCAAGATAAACAACTTTCTATGACACTATGAACACGTAAAAATTGACCAGAATAAGTTGGGGATTAAAAACTGTTTTAAAGGGTTTGTCCACGAATAAGGGTACCGCCAGAGTGCAAGCGACGGGGCCTTAGGCTCCGTACAGAGTAAACGCGACAGCGACGCGACACGACTTCGCTCTCATGTTGCTAAATGCACAGTCCTGCTTCGGGCGAAAAAGGGCTGCGCGTATAACTACAGCAAGAAATGTCGCGTCGCGTCGCATGTCGCTTGCACTCTGGCGGTACCCTAACGCTTAATAGATAATTTCCATGAAGAGATACAAGTGTAGTGTCTTTGACAAAGTTGTTTGTAATAATATTTACTACAACTTTGCCGAAAGTACCACACCTGTATCTCGAATATACGTCAACATAAATTTCGTATCTCACTTTTAAGGGAATTCATCACCCAAAGATTTCTCTCACAAGAAGGGGCCTGTTATACCAAGAAATGTTCCTAAAGACACTACATGCGACAAAACTTCACGTTTCGGCACAATTACACACGATCACGTATTTCGCTGTTTGAACCACTGTGCATCGGCAGGCAACCATGTTTTCGCCGCCACCATCTCGTGTGTGCGAAAATGAGATAGCATGTCAGCACTGCGTTTCACTCAACTGCCAGCAGTCTGATTTGGGCCCGCTGTCAAACTTTGAGCCCCGGACATGCTGTCGCTGACGTTTACTGCAGCTCGATATAGAGATGTCAACGGGGTGAAAAAAACAAACCGGTTGAATCGGTTTCGGTATCGGTTCTGTTCGACATGGCTGGCAGAAATCGAACAGAAATCTGGCAGACAAAACCGTTAGGCGAATTTCTGCCAGAATCGGATGTTGCAGATTTGTTTAATGTCTGCCGGACGCGCCTACCCGCTTAGGCGCGTCCGGCAGAAATCGAACAAAAATCTGGCAGCGAAAAACTTTTCTGCCAGGCATTCTGCCGGATTTCTGGCCGCCGTCACCCGTGAAAACTAGCAGAAATGCAACAACCGATTCTGGCAGAAATTTCGCCTAACGGTTTTGTCTGCCAGATTTCTGTTCGATTTCTGACAGCCATGTCGAACAGAACCGATACCGAAACCGATTCAACCGGTTTGTGTTTTTTGCGTAACTTTTTGATTAAAAAAAGCTGTCATCAAAAATAAATACAATACATACATACGTTTGCGCATTTTACACTACTTTATTGTTCATTCTTACGTTCAGCTTATTTTTGTTAGTTTTCGGTGCATTTCAGAAGCTGAAACCAGATGAACGGGACCTTCGGTCTGCAAACAAAAAGAATGCACGGAGCACGCACGTTATTGGAATCGACCATTTAAAATGTTTCGTGAGGCTTTAAAAACAGAAACTAAATCCCGCAGAAACAGGTTAAATATTATTTTCTTACCTGTAATGCAGAACTACAATCTTTTACCGACTGGTGATTCACTTAATGGAAACTTTTTCGGCTTCGCAGTCGCAGTAAAATCGCATAAAAAAATCGTTACGTGTAGATTTTCCAAATGTCACTATAGCCACACGCAACGAACACACCATCAACTGCCTGTTCACAAACACGAAAGATCGCATAGTACCGTTAGATCGCAGCAACGTTGTATACAGAATCCCGTGTGCTGAATGCGATTCGTGCTACGTTGGCCTCACTACACAGTACCTGAAAACGAGAATGAGCAACCACCGATCTAATATTAAAAAGTTGGATGAGCTTAAAACCAACATGCATGTTAACAGCTCATCCACCACTGCCGAACTGGAGCGCCTGAAAGAGAAAACTGCACTACTCCAACACAGCATCGAACACGATCACTCGTTCGCACTGGATAAGGTTCATATCTTGGATGAACATCGACGGACTGCAGCGCTGAATGTGTTGGAAATGTGCCACATTATCACGACCGATCATACGGTAAACAAACGTAGTGATGTTGAAAACTTAAGCTCAACGTATGCAGCAGTGTTACAAAGTGTAAAGCAGAGTAAGAATAAAAACAAAACATCGGGAAATGTCAGATGATTAATGACAGCGAAAGTGACAGCTACTAGTAGACATAACTGAGCACAACGAAAACTTGCACACAATAAAAATTGTGCTCAAGCTTGCATGTAAACTCTTTTATTACAGCAATCCTTTTGTTTTTTCGTTAGTTTTTTTCAAAAAGTGCTACGAGTTCGAAGTTTTAGTTTTGAAGTGTGTTTGAAAATTATATTGTAATAGTTTAATGCTTGTAAAATTTGTTCCTAGTTGCTAATATTGTTTCTTTTTTAAATATTGTTAGGCTAATATGTACATGCGATGATATAGTGACCGTGCAATGATGAACCACTTGACAAAGAAATGGTCCATTCTCGGTAAAAAAGTTTATATTAATTTTGTAAGAACAAATTGAAAAATGTTTTTTGATTATTTTGATTATTTTAGAGCCTTGATAAAGAATACATATTATTCGAAACGTTGGTAGAAGAGAAAAACACCGTTTTTTCTGCTTATTTACTGCGACTGCGAAGCCGAAAAAGTTTCCATTATGTAATGCAGAACTGCAACATTAGGCAGCATCGTGTGAAGCACGTATCTCCCGTTTTAAAATGTCATTTTTGACATACAGAAAAGCGAGCGAAAAACGAAGAAGACGAACCGGTTCTGAATGTCAAATTTTGCCGGCGCCATATTGATTCTGTCCGATTTCTGCCAGGCATCCGAATTTTTCCTACCGAAACCGATTCAACCGGTTTGTGTTTTTTGCGTAACTTTTTGATTAAAAAAAGCTGTCATCAATAATAAATATATACATTTGCGCATTTTACACTACTTAATTGTTCATTCTTACGTTCAGCCTATTTTTGTTAGTTTTCGGTGCATTTCAGAAGCTGAAACCAGATGAGCGGGGCCTTTGGTTTGAAAACAAAAAGAATGCACGGAGCACGCACGTTATTGGAATTGACCATTTAAAATGTTTCGTGAGGCTTAAAAAACAGAAACTAAATCCCACAGAAACAGGTTGAATATTATTTTCTTACCTGTAATGCAGAACTGCAACATTAGGCAGCATCGTGTGAAGCACGTATCTCCCGTTTTAAAATGTCATTTTTGACATACAGAAAAGCGAGCGAAAAACGAAGAAGACGAACCGGTTCTGAATCCTAAAAATAAAAAATAAGAAAACTTATCCAATTTAATTGTACTATGTGTATTTTATTCACATTTTATTCAAATTGGATAAGTTTTCTTATTTTTACCTTTGTTATACTATAACAAAGGTTTAAAAATTGGGCCAAGTCACATATACCAATCGATAGGGTTCGACGATTTGAGCAATGTCTGTGTGTGTGTGTGTGTGTATGTATGTAATGATTTTTTCTATCGCCTGTTTCTCAGAGATGGCTGAACCGAATCGTTCGCTATTACTTTTGTTTGAAAGGTATTATTGTCTAGTAGATCACTATTGAGTTGTTTCGTGATACGACGTTTCGTTTAAAAGTCATAAGCAAAAATGTGAAAAATACGTGACACGGGTTTCTCCGGAACTACATGACCGATTTCAACGATCTTAGTATCAAATGAAAGCCCTTATTAAAGCTAAATTATTCAGAAATTTTTAATTGAAAACAAACAAGTAGTTTAAAAGTTATGCTTAAAAAACCTGTTTTGACAAGGTAATAATTATCGCCTGTTTCTTAGAGATGGCCAAACCGATTTATGCGCTATTAGTCTCATTTGAAAGATAATATATGCTAATAGATCACTATTGAATGGTTTTTTGATTGGACGTTTAATTTGAAAGTTATGAGCAACCGTATACACCACACCAAAATTAACAATAATTTATAGTGATTTAAATCAAGATAATTTACCTAATTTCAATTATTTTAATATCAAACGAGAGGTTTTGGCACTATGAATATATATGCAAAATTTCATAAGAATTGGTTGTACCGGTCAAAAGATATTAACCCTCGAACACTCGCGCCAACTTTTGCAACACAGTTACTTGCGCGCACTATAACCCCAAACCAAAGAAAACGTGCGCACTAGAGGTTTGACTGGGAAAACTTGGTTTTAGGTTTATCGAACCTTTAGAATAGTTTCTTGAAATTAAAAGCTCTATCGTCTGGTGGAATCAAAATTTTGATTAATCCCCCTAAAAGTGAAATAAAAATCAGAGGGGTTGTGCACAAGACACGACCGCATATATAGGTGACGCAGGACTACGTAAGCCTCTTGGTAGTGATAGTACAGTAGACTCTCGGAAAAGTTAACTCTCTGAAAAGTTAATTGTTCAGAAAAGTTAAGTGAATATCAGCTCTCATGTTGCTCTAAAAAGTTAATTTTGCCTTAACTTTTCTGAGAGTTTGAATTTATTGGTTGTCCAAGCGTTCGTCCACACACGTGAGTTTACCTTCTATCTTTATTTCTCATTTTTCAGTTTATCGTCGCCTTTCCACAGTTTCATACAGAGTCGCATCATAACTGGGATTAAATTAAATTTTTGTACCGGACAGTCGCAACAATAGTTTAATACGAGCACATAGTTACTTCAGGATTATTGATTACATACTGGAAAAGCGCAAACTCAGATGAATTTTAAATGCAAAAGAAGGAACAGCAAGGAACTAAAAATAAGCGCGAACATTATCAAAACGTAGTCGCAGAAAAAACAAAAGTATACTAGTGTAACCGATTATTTTAAACTTACTGAAAGGAACTAGGTATTATTTCAATAAGATCTTGCTACATATTTCTTTCCATTACAACTTCCAGATACATAAAAATGTGTATACTATATCCCGGAATGCATTTTTCGCACTACTCGGAAAAGTTAATAGTTCGGAAAAGTTAATTGACTCATTCCCCAATCGATTAACTTTTCCGAGAGTTCACTGTAGCATGTATCGATGCTTGTAATCATTCGTTTCTTCATGTATACATGCTGTATGCAACATATATACATGCTACATTTATCAAAGTAGTAACATTGCATACGTTCAATCCTCAAAGGATTTCAGAGTTATTTCAATGTGCATGTGGAAACAATTTAACAAAATCAAGAACACAAACGATTACTTTCCTGCTACCTTACAGAAATTGAAGATTGTTTTTATTATCCATGGTTACCCACGTCGAAGGGATTTTACCAATTCAATCCTATTTTATCAACAGCACATCTTTTCACTACACTTTTAATGAAACGGCAGGCATGCGTATTCATACAGTCATATTATAGCCGAACACTACAGCACAGCTGTAGCACGTTTTTCCAACACAGATATCAAATTCGCCTAGGTTTAATCGTCTCGCAGTAAAGAATTTGCGATCTGTTGTGGCAGCGGACTTGTGTCGTTTTTTCTGGCACACTTTCCTAACACAGACATCAAATTGGACTAGGTTTAATCGCGTTCGTAAGAAATCTGTTAGCACGAGGGGGCTTTGTCACTCTCTCTGGCGTACTTCCCAAGCAAGGACATCAAAATGGTCTAGGTTTAATCGCGGTGTTAAGAAATCTTGTTGAAATGAGGAAACTTTGTCACTTGTTTTGGCTTACTTCCCAAGCACAGATATCAGATTGGTATAGGTTTAGATCTACCTAAAGAATCTTCCAACCAATCATGAAGCGAGAATTCTGGTAAAACATAGGTTCATCATTTTCAATTTTTCAATAGTTCAACATCAAGAATCTATACTTTTCTTCATTTGGGCCAATTCTTAGAAGATTTTCCAATCGATTGGTGTAAGAATATTGGAAATCGATCGGAAAACCGCTGAGCTATTAGCGCTCAAAACCTTTCATTTTTCGTGACGCTCGTATTTTTCGATTTTTTGGAATGACACCCTATCTCAAAACTTGCCGTAAGACGTAGTCCTACGTCAAAAAAAATATTTTTCTTCAGTGTCAATATAACACATTGATGTGCTCTGCAAAGTTATAGAGCATATTATTACAAGAAATTTTGCTAGAGACAGTAACCTTCCATCTCTACAGCTCAGATAGAAAAATCTTATTTATTGTATATGAATTTGTAAACTCAGTTTTTATATTTTTGCTCTTTTTGTAATTGTTGTATGACTTTTCTTGTATTACAAAATTGTATAAATGATAAAAATACACAACTTTGCTGAATATAGTATACCTCTATGTTTGCTTGTTTAGGAACTGTAGAACTTTGATTATAAAAAATACCTTAATTTTGACTACGAATTACTCGACTACCAGCAGACGGATACATTTTAAACATTTTACATTGGCTAGTTTTGCTGCATACAGACACCATTTTTCCATATGAAGAAACGAGAGGAAATTCCACTTGGGGTCAATTGCGGTACACCTCGCATGCTGATTGTTTCGTTTCTGTGATGACGGTTTATGCTGATCTATTTTTCAAACAATTTAAATTATTAATGCATTGAATAATTATGACATTTTGCTCAGAATAAGTTTATTGAAGAATATTCGTTAGTTAAACAACGATTTGTAACTTTATAACAATATGGCGTTGAAAAACCTACACGTGTTGTACAAAATATAATAGAGTGAGTAACCGAAGGTTAATGAAAATTGATTAAAATTATTCAAGAAAACTCTATTGATGTGAATCAAATAGAATGGCATTACAGGAAATTATGCATAGTTCAAAAACCTATAAACTAGACCTTTACTAGGCAATGTATATGTTAAAGAATAAGATTTCCTCTTACAACTTACTTTTATTTGCACTTACTCAAATTAATAACAACTTACTTATCCTTACTCAGCAATTACATGAAAAAAGGATCTATCAAAATTTAAAAGTGTTCCTATTTTGTTTAAAATTTGTAAACTTATTCAATTTTCAAAAATTTTATGTAAACCAACGCATTACGCAACGTTAACCAATAGAATTATGTTCCGAAAACGTGTCGATTTCTATCTCAAATACCAAGTAAGACCGTATAACAAAGGTTCCTTTCACCACTAGGTGGATTAAATCGGGTTTTATTTTTAGGTTTCGTATTTTACTAAGACGCTCCAAAAACTTCAGGCGGTTCTGAATGTCAAATTTTGCCGGCGCCATATTGATTCGAAAAAGCAGATTTTTCGTAAATCACAGAAAAAAAGATTTTTTATTAGGTTGCCTTTTTAGTTTGACAATCAGATTCCCGTTTCGAATCGATCACTCACACATATGCACATACAATGTAAATACATAATTTTCAAATGCGTGATGTTTACCACGAGCACTGCAGCGACACTGGCATTCTATATATATTGATTCTACTTGATAACTGCATCAGCATTGATTCTACTGCTTTGTCATGTTCCATATTATTCTCTTACCTTTTGTCCGAAACTGCAAAACTGATGAACCGCTTTTCTCCTGCCTCAAAGTGTCACATTTGACATAAAAAGAATCGGGCGAAAAATGAAGACTGGTTCTGTTCGATTTCTGCCAGGCATCCGAAATTTTCGTAAGCGGGAATTTCTGCTAGTTTCCACTAGAAACACTCAGAGGTGAGAGATACGCAGAAGCAGCCATCCTGGGACGATGTGAAGTAGTAGCCCAAGTAACCAAAAGTTCGAATATTACTTGACAAGCGAACTCAAAAGTTCACAATTAGTTCATTTTATGTTCCGTAAACCCTCCTTGCTGATTAGTAGTGTATATCAAGTGTACGTAGAACTAAATGCTTTAAGAAGTGCTGTAAGTACTTCGTAGATACTTCAAAGCTTTTAGGATGCTACATGAAGTTTTGAAGTAACCTTATTTGCTAACAAGTTCTGCTTGTATGCTTCTGGCCACGAAATGATTGTTATTATTTTTATGTTTACATTTTTAGTGATCAAACCAGCAAACATTTTCATTTCACTCCATCACTCAAATAAATTTAATCAGAGCACATGTCTTATCAGTAAATATAATAAATTAGAAAGCAATGCTTTTCATTATTTTTCAACTATGCGCATATCAAAAACATAGCTGTAGGCTCGGGTGTAGGTAAATATTTCACTATTACTTGATTGCCTGACTCCGAACTTTAATGTTCTATAATTAACTCACGCTGCACAAAGCTGCTGAAAATTCGAAAACGTACTTATACTCAAGAATAACTTATTGGCAAAGTTCACACCACATCCCAGGTAACCAATAAGCATTTCCAATGCAATTTAAAAGCAAGCCGATAAGCATTTAAGTTGCCTTAAATGCTACTTAAATGCTATTTTGGCAAAATATGCGGCTACTTTACTGCTAGCCCTCTTATAGTGCTGACAATGCTTATTTGCAGCTAGTTACCAACAAGAAGAATTTAAATAGAATTGTGGATGCCAATTTACAACAGTTATGCAGTCAAAAAGCTGATAAACAACAACCTGCAGTATAAAACGCCAGGGATGCTAATAAACGACTGATTTACTGCTTATTTTAATGCTTATTGGTTACCTGGGATGTATACGGCAAATATGACGCAGTGGATCGGGATAGGATTACAACGCGGAACGCCCGGGTTCAAACCCAACAGCAGGCGAATGCAACGAATATAGAAGTTAGGTAGCAGTATAAAAATAGAACATAGCAGTGCTGCTAAATATTAGCTTTTTCCTTATTTTTGACAGTTTATTTCGAAGCTGCTTAGTGTTCTATGCAGCGAACTCAAAACAACTTGAAAGTTCGGTTAATTACTTAAAAGTGAAGCTGCTTAACAAGTTATAGATCAATATACATAAAGCTGCTTAGCCCTCGTTAGACACCGTTATTCGAACTTTTGGTTACTTGGGAGAGGTGTTTAGGAACGTACGGTTTGTTTGTGTTGGTAGCGCAAATAATGTAAACATTTGCGATGTCAAAGCGATGACGACAATCTCGCACAACATTTACGCGATGTGAAGTAAATAGTTAAAAGTTTTTTGGTTACTGACCAAATAATTGAATACTGGATGCTGGAACGTTATGTGACTGTACGAGTTAACAATTGTTTAAAGACTTTGGATGGAGGTGTCGGGACTCGGGAGTATATACACTGGAGCTAATACTTTAAACAGCCGCAATGGAACCGCGGCTATCGAAATCAGGAATCACTTCCATCAGATACTCCTGATAGATTTGCTTCCTAGTTTAGTCAGTTATGTGAGACATCGAATGCTGCAATAAAAATATGTTTATGCTATTATCCGGTGGCAATAAATCGCACGCCAGAGCAACAAGCGTTCCAGACAAACAGCCACCTTACACATCCGAGCAAAAAATGCATACGAGCAGCAAACTACCATATAGGAACAATTGTGAATCAGAATTTAAAAGCCCAATAACGTGTTATTGATGTAATCTACGAGCCAAAAATAATGTATGTTTGTTACTTACAGTGATAGCTAGGGTAACCAACCTATTTTAGACCCATTCAGCAGCTGTACATAATTTGGACACTTCCATTTGATTTTGCTGTAAGTGTCCAAATTATGTATAGCTGTTGAGGGGGTCCAAAATACGTTGGTTACCCTATATGTACTCATAAATCAGATTGAATTAAAGGAGAAAAATGTGATATGTTCGATTGAATTAAAACATAAGTGTAATTAAAAAAACAAATCAAATTTTTATTCAATTTGTATGGTGCTTCAATTTTTTGCTGTTTTTTCTAAGCAACGCATCACGCTCGGGAAAACCATCTTTGTTAGCATGAGCATTTTTGCGCATAATTTTATATTTGTGGATTTTGTTTTCCGCCAACTGTTTTTTCATGTGTCTTACTCTAATGTTGATCCTTTTGTTAATGTAAATTTGAAGCATTTTATCTGGTATTTCCGGGAATTGTTTTTTCATATGTACCATGGATCTTTTTTGGACATTCTTTGTTTTCCGGAAGCCTACTTCTTCGCAACCTGTAGCCTTTGTATTGTGCAAGTGATTGAAAAATCCATCCGTTCGCTCACATATGTTATACGCCATTGCTCAGTTGGCTGTAGAAGTCCACCATGAGAAAGATCTTGTACATAATTTTCCGAAAATTGTCCCTCTTCGGATGGTAGTTTGTAAGTGTGATCTGCTAGGTCCAGAAATTGTTTGAGACGCCCTCGTGCAGCATATCCAGCAAACTACTCTGCGCCGTCAGCTTCTTCCAAAGTACGATCTCGTTCGACAAACGTCCACGGTTGCTAATCACCATCATCGTCATAATCCTGGTTCTCCGTTTCAGGGGATACTTTGATTCCACGGTTTCGTTTTCTGAATAAGTGGGCCATAACATACTTCTCGTCGTTTTGGTTAGACAACGTATTCTGATTTCGTTTCAGCTGATATAAATTTTTGCCCAAAAAAAATCAACCGAAGACGATCAAGCGCTTGTAGCGGGGATGGATGATCGTGGGTTCCTCCGTTCTGCCGTACAACTGCGAACAAGTTTTCAATGAAATCCAACGATATCGAAATGCGCTTGTATTTTGAGGAACAAACCTTTCACAGAAATAATTGACACCAAAATTGCTCTCTGAAAGAACTGTGAAGCAAAATGACACTTAGTATCATGAAGATCATAAAAAACAAGCGTGTGGAACAAATGGTTTGATAACAAGTAGATTTTAGCACGTAAGGTGCATATTCCAGAAAATTATTATGAAGTACAGATAATGTTACCATGGATAGTAACACGATAGACATCATGATTGTGTTAATACATCACCTGCACCTTCACAGAACAACAAACCATTTTGGGAATAACGCAGATAAATTTTATTGAAATACACCTAGCTAGTTTTACTTTTCACTAAATAATCAGTGGGAAGTTATAAACCGCTTGCACTCGAACAAATTGTAAACAACGAGATTGACGTCATCACTTCAAAGCTTTCCTGTATGGTACACCAAAACATTGCATCGTACAAGGATGATACCAACACTCCTTTACTTTTTTTTTAGCAGTTACGAATACAAACGTGTGGTGACTGCCGTACCTAAGTAATAGACTACATAGATCCTGGGAGCCAATCGAGCAGCGAGAATTGTCAAAAGGGAGCCAATCGAACACGCATACTGTTTGCTTAATTGTTTGATTAACAAGTATTGTGCGCGCATTCCCTTACTGGACGGTTGAAACAGTCGTGTTTCTGAACGGTCGTAAAAAGGGTCGTTTTTAGCTTTTGACAGATAAAATGTCAAATTGTGTCATCATCGCTGTTTCATTATTGGAACCAATCGAGCAAAGTAAATAAACCTAGGAATTACCGTTCTATCAGAAGAAACGGAATGAAATTCAGCATGAAATGAATTTGTATTTTCAACGCCGGTTTGCCGAAATTTCATAGTGAATAAAGCGTAGTTTATCCTTCATTATCCAAACAAGCAATAACAAAGCAATAACGTTCGTATTCGAAAACAATTTGTTTAATGCTTTTTTATGATTAACACACTCAAAATATTCTGCACATAACTAATGGTAAATTTCCATATGAAATTCTAGATGATTATCATGTGCCGCATATAAACACAATTCGCCTAGAAATACACATAGAAATTATGCGGATATGAATAGTATGTGCAATTATAGACATAAAAAATATACGTATATGAATAGTATGTGCAAAAGTTTCGCGTACCCATAAATCATAACTGTGTGGCATATAAAGTTCATTGACTAGGCACATTGCAAAAATCTATGTGTGGGACAAATAGAAACTCTACGAAAAGTTTTCTCAGTGCACGAAGTCACGATTAAGGTTGCGACAGAAACGCAATGAGCCTGTGTTGCCAGTTATGGCGATAAAACATTACGAACTGTGTTGCCAATTTAGTCATTTTTTACCTTTGGAACGTTTGAAACAGTACCTGAACTCCCCTCGGAATCCATCGATCAAGTAAATGCACAATATTGAAATAGTTATGACATCTACTTAGGCTATTGTCACGCATCTTGACTATTATACTCAGGCACAGTGTGTATAAAGCTTTTCAGTGCACTTTACATTGATTAAGCCTAGTATCCAGCTGAAAAGAAAACAGCTCAAGAAAAAATCCTGGTATTTACCGAAGAAATTTTGACAACTGCAAGGCAAGCAATTATCTGTCATTTTTTCTTGTGGTAATAATTGCGCCGGATATTATTCCGTACGGAAAAGTGACGTTTCAATTCACTGGCATGTAAAACTGCGCCATCTGAAAGTAAAACAATATTTCTTGTGAGGTGCATACTGGTAAAGAAATCGCAAACGGAAAATCTTTTCTTCAGCATTTCTTGGCCTATCTTTTTGCCCATTTCTTTTCAGGTCGATACTAGGCTTTAAGTTGAAAAATATATCTCTCTATTGCGTAAAATTGATGTAAACAAAACAGAAACAGATCATGTTGGAAACAATCAAGTCACACTGCAACAGCATTTTGCTACGCAGTAAGTGCTGGCAGTTTTTGTACACTGATGCCAAACCGTTGGCTTTTGTTTCCGCGTATCTCTTACTCTGAGTATTTCTAGTTTTCACGGGTGACGGCGGCCAGAAATCCGGCAGAATGTCTGGCAGAAGTTTTTCGCTGCCAGATTTTTGTTCGATTTCTGCCGGACGCGCCTAAGCGGGGATGTGTCATTTCTGCTAGTTTTCACGGGTGACTGCGGCCAGAAATCCGAAGAATGTCTGGCAGAAAAAGTTTTTCGCTGCCAGATTTTTGTTTAATGTCTGCCGGACGCGCCTACCCGCTTAGGCGCGTCTGGCAGAAATCGAACAAAAATCTGGCAGCGAAAAAATTTTTCTGCCAGACATTCTGCCGGATTTCTGGCCGCAGTCACCCGTGAAAACTAGTAGAAATGACACATCCGATTCGGGCAGAAATTTTGCCTCGGTTTCTCTGCCGGATTTCTGTTCGATTTCTGCCAGAGGTTTCGAATAAAGACCGGCTTTGTACCAATTCAGCTTTCCCTCCTATTTTGGAGGGTGGCCGCTGCGGAATGTAGCAGCACGAAGCGTGCAATAAACAGGTTAACAATTATATTATACCTGCTTTATCATGTTCTATACAGCCTGAATTCGTTAATTGGGCCACGATTGCACTCCAGCTGATTCGCTAATTGGGCCGACTGACAGTTGTTAGAAATTTCTAAACTCGAAAATTCCATACAATTTTGACATTCAAGTTGTCATATAGCCCAATTAGCGAACACCCAATTAACGAACCGCCCAATTAACGAACCACCAATTAACGAAACTTTGCTGTATTATTCTCTTACCTTTTGTCCGAAACTGCAAAACTGATGAACTAGCATTGGGCGATACTGTATCTGTATCGAAAAAATCGATACTTTTGGGCCGATACATCGATATTTTGGATCGATACTGAGTGTCCCGATACCGGTCAGTATCGATGCTAAAACGCCGATATTTGTATCGATACCTTTATAGTAAAAGCTAGAGAAACTAAAATACTTATCCTAATTAATAACCTTACTTATACTAATGCGATGTCCGTTAGGATTTCACCTGCATAACAAACTCGGTCCATGGCTGTTCGCCTCCAATTTCTCGAATGTCCCACACTTTCCAGGACTTGCTCCATTAAATGGAGTCCATTTGGTCTAACCGTCGAGCACGCTGCGTACCTTTGCACCTTGTACCAACCGAATTCGAGGCAAACATCATTTTTACGGAATTGTTTTCCGGCATTCTCACAACATGTCCCGCCCATTGTACCCTTCCAGTCTCAGCAACTTTCTGAATACTGGGTTCGCCGAAAAGCTGCGCCAGCTTGTGATTCATGTTTTTCCTCCATACACCGTACTCCCATACACCACCAAAGATGATCCTAAGCACACAACGTCCAAAAGTGGCCATGGCCGCTGCAGTGCGTTCAAGTCTCCGTCGAGCATTGACCACGTTTCGTGCCCTTAGACTATCGGTCTTATTTGCGCTTTGTACATGGTACATTTGGTACAAGGATGAAGCTTGCCAGATTTTATGGTCTTGTAGAATCCGTAGTAAGTACGACTTCCGACAAGAATGGTGAGGTGCATTTCTCTGCTGCAGTTGTTATCCGACGTCATCAACGACCCGAAGTATACAAACTCGTTCACCACCTCGAACTTATAGAAATTAAAATAAGAGGTGTACCTAATTAAAAGTACGGCGGCTAATTTTTTTCGATAAATAAACTAACTCTACAAAAATAGATACATTCCTAGTTCCAGTCTTAAATCAAATTTTAAGTAAAACTTCATTTTCAATTTGAAATCCAATTTCAAGTCGGATTTCTTGGGCGATGTAAAAAATCAAATTCAATTTCAAATCCTATTTCAAGTTCAATTCGAAGTTCCATTTTAAGTCCGATTTAACTCCAATTTCTGGCAAAGTTGTAAGCATAATTTCTAGTCAAATTTTACATCCAATTCAAGGTTAGTTACAAGTAAAATTTTAAGTTCTCTATTGTGTCCTATTTCAAGTTCAATTTCATGTCTCATTATAAGTTCTATTTCATGTGTAATTTCAAGTCCAATTTATATATTGTAGTCTGAATTGGCCCAAACTTAAGTTTAACGTTCAATTTTAAGTGTAATTTGAAATCCAAATTCAAGTTCCACTTTTAGTTTAATTTTAAGTTCAATTTAAAGTCTTAATTCCAGTTCAAATTTAAGTTGAAATTGATGCAAACTGAAGTCCAATATCATTTGATCATCAATATCCCGCATTTTGCACCTTACTGAACACCGCAGTCTAAAAGTGCGACTGGCACAAAAACTGCGACAATGCGAATGTTGTGAGTGAGAAAGAGTAACAACTGCAATGTTGCTGTTTTGTTTTGTCATATACATTGGCATTAGAGAAAATAATCTGGATTAATCCAGGTACAGCTGCAAAGCACAATATCAATTTGAAGTTCTATTTTAAGCATAATGCCATGCTTAATTCTAAGTTAAATTTCAGTTCCCATTTCAAGTTCAATATCAAATTTAATTTCAAGTTCAATTTTAAGTAAAATTTCAAGTGCAATTCCTGCTCCGATTTTAAAATTAATTTCAAATGCGATCAATTAGACAACTCGCAAGTTGCTGAGAACTACTCGCACTTGCTGAGTGAAGCTTTGCTTTCCTCAATGGAGCTAGCTGTCTTGGCACTCGAAGATGGATGTCGTTGGATACGCTAGGCCGTCAACCGCGTTGTTAAGTGAAGAAACCCTGAGTGCATGGAGTGACTTTTGACGGAGATGAACTGGAAGGGGTTGATGAATTCATAAATTAGGGATCTCTGGCAACCGCCATTAATAATACGAGTAAGCAGATTCAACGACGCATTCTAGCTATATCTGGTCTACTTTTCCCTTCGTAAGTGATTTCGATCAAGGAGCATAAACCGTACGCAAAATATAAGTGCATTTGCCGTATTTGAACGCAAGGTGTTGGTAACTGGGAGCAGAGAGCGGTCCAGACGTATAAACCACGAGCTGCAGGCACTACTTTGAAAGATTCCCATCGTACACCTGCCGGCTGGCATGTTGTACGAATGCACCATCGACACCAGGTTGAAACTGACTTGCGAGTTCTTGATATAGCAAACAAATTTCAGCAATGTTTAACTTTCATCTGTCTCAGCAAGTGTTACGTTCTACATTTATTTTAATGTTTCGATGTTTACTGTTTCGATGTTTTCGGTGCAATTTCCATGATAGTTAAGATTAGCTAACTTCGCCATAGCGTTCATACTAGAAAGCATTTGGCTCCACAGCGCGCACGAGCACGAGGCACCTCGGTTAAATTAGATATACCCTCAGCCATTAAAAAAATAATTTACAATTCTCCTCCACCTCAATACAATCCGCAAGTCGCACGAATCATTTCTAAAAGGGGCAGTTTGGTCATCGCTGATCTGAAGTCTCCAAAACACTTGTAGAGAAAAGTGTTTAATTTGGTTATCTGTATGGTTGTAGAGGTACATTCTCACGGTCATCATATTTGTCCAGTTTTGTATGGCTTGTACCTTCTGTAGCGTAAACAGAAGTGGAAGGGGGTTAAATTAGTTGGTTTGTCGAATATAAATCTTAATCCGCATGTTTGGGCAGAAAATGTTCTGATTTTTTAGTTCGACCGATATGGTTACCTCGTTTAATATTCATAAGTTCCATTTCTAGCATTTTTGTCTGTAAGGTTGCTGAGTGGTCGATTTCTGGCCGGCCCGGCCGGTTTTTCACTTGCAAAGCCGGTGACCGGTCAATTTGGCAAAAAATCGGTTTACCGACTTAAGAAAACGGATTTGTATTTTTTGTTCGATTTTTAAAATTTATTTTTTATTTCCATCATTCCGCTAGATTTTCTAATAAATGTATTAGCAATCCTGAGCAATTCGTTGCAGTTTCCGGTCAAAAGAGTTTAAAACCGCAGGCCTGACCAGTGCGACATCAGCTATTATTTCGTTCCTAACGAGATTTCGTATGAGTAGGAAAGAGAATCAACAGCAGCAAAAGCACACGCATATAATTTTCTAAAAATTAAGCTTATTTAGCTTAATAAACTTAAACAAAACTATGGTTTTCTTTGGGGTTGCGTGTACCCTGCCAGTGTATCGATACCAATATCGATACCACTGGTATCGATGCTTGCCGCCCGATATTTCAGTCGGATCGATACTTTTTGAAAATTTGTATCGATATTCGAATATCGATACTTCTCGCAGTATCGCCCAATGCTATGATGAACCGCTTTTCTCCTGCCTCAAAGTGTCACATTTGACATAAAGAGAATCGGGCGAAAAATGAAGACTGGTTTTGTTCGATTTCTGCCAGGCATCCGAAATTTTCGTAAGCGGGGCAGAGCTGCCATAAATACAGATCTCTGTGCATGCATAAATACGGTTTTCTCCGGAATATTTTATTTTCTCGATGAAATCTTTCAAACAGTATAAATAGTTTATGGAGTACTTTAAAATTCAGGAACATTAATAGAGCCAGAAATCACATCAACTGAAATTATTGATGGGTTTGGGACCCATGCATGTATAAATATCTTTATTTGTGGCAGCTCTGGCAAGGGGCCATTCAATAATAACGTCCATTGCTTATGGGGGGAAGGGGGGTGTCAATTTTGTGACAAAGGGGGAGGGGGTCTGGCAAATGTGACCTCCGTCGAAGAAAATTTTATTTTCATCAAAAGGCAGCAAAACTTCGTTTCTCAGTCATTCATCACTCAGCGATTTATTACGATTTTCGAACTTATCTTACTTCAGAAGATCGCAACAGGGCCCGACATCATCGAAACTAATAAATGAAATTTATTCGCTTTACCTTTGCTTCACTCAAGAAGCGACATGTTTCATTTGTTGAACAGAATCTATCAAGCAAGCTTCAATAGACCAAATCAAGGTGACGTCATCTGGCAGATACTGGCGCCCTTGTTTACAAACAAACCGCAGAGCACAGAACAGAAGTGGAAGTAGAAATCCAAACACGTACATGTTACCTTCTACAGATACTAGCGAACCTGGCGGTAGCGAGTCACTTTTTTCCACGAAAACACACGAACGCATACGAATGCACGCGAAAGCATGTGAAAGCTGCTATGCGATTGGCAGCGAGTGTTCTACTTATATTGCTGTTATTCGCTATTACGCGAAAACCTTCCCAAAGAAAAATAAAAACAAAAATCACTCTGTTACCAGTTTTGATCGCCGAATCGTTCGGACTTCCACTTCTGTTCTGTGCGCAGAGTCCAAAAAAGTTTCAGCTGTTTAAACGGCAAGTTCGTTGTTTAAATCGAGTTTAAACAGCATTAGGACTAAATTTAAAAGCCATTATGCCCGTAAAATGTTAAAAAACACGCTACATTCGCTATAAACGGAAAGGAAAGTTTTCCAAAATGTAAACAAGGGCGCCAGTATGTCAATTGACGGTATGATGATTTGGTCTATTGAAACTGGTAATTATTCCAGCTGACGGCGCTTGAAAGTCAGGCACAATTTGTCAATGTTAACTAGATAGACCACGCGGTACATTGAAGGATATATGTAAATCAATTTCAGTTCATTTGCAATTAAAGTTTCTAGCTTTTTACTAAATAAGGCTACCCAAATAACAATTTCAGGCTGATCAAACGTTTTTATAACTGATTTTATTCAGGCACAGGGCCTGATCTATGGTTTAGGTTTAGGAATAAAAACCTTTTTTCAGCTCTTAAACATCTAAATCTGGTGATTTTATCAAGCTTCAGGCTAATTAATAGCTGCTTTCGAAGCTGCAATGAATCTTAATAGAAACTTTTTTGCGCTTTTAAATAGCCAATTTGTGCAATGCTGTCAATTCTATTTTTAGAACGAGAAATAGTTTTGCAATCTGCTTTTCCAGTCGCTTAATCAAGGCTTCATCAACCATCAAATGGGCTTCAAATGGTGAGTTGACAACCTGGAAGGAGCGTCAAACACAGCTCTGGTCCTCACAAGCTCCCGCCTCACGCCTCCACGAGTCATATGATACCAAATGCGGCGTAGCCTGGGCAATGTTGTCAATCTGACAATAGCGAAGTGAGGAGGTGCGACGCGAATACTGGCGCGGTAACCATAGCATGGCGGTAGAGGAAATGCTTCGTCAAACACGAGCGTCTGTTCACCAAGGAGGTGCGGCTCAAACAGCGTCTGTTCTCCATGTTAGGGGCGGCTGATTATTATACTCGTCCTTATGCCAGCAGGGACTCTAAACAGTGCTGTGCACGATGGTCCTCCGGCGAGACAGGGGGTTAGGGGCAGGCCCAACAAGCCGCCCTGGAAAACTAAAAGTTACCAACAACGAAGAAGAAAATAGGGATCGGAACAATCGGCGTCGACCCACGCGACGAAATAGGGACTACGATTGGAAACTCGGGACATGGAATTGCAAATCGCTCGGCTTCCCGGGTTGCGATAGGATAATATATGATGAATTACATCCCCGAAACTTCGAAGTCGTAGCACTGCAGGAACTTTGCTGGACAGGACAGAAGGTATGGAAAAGCGGGCATCGAGCGGCTACTTTCTACCAGAGCTGTGGCACCACCAACGAGCTGGGAACCGGCTTTATAGTACTGGGAAAGATGCGCCAGCGTGTGATTGGTTGGCAACCGATCAACGCAAGGATGTGCAAGTTGAGGATTAAGGGCCGTTTCTTCAATTACAGTATCATCAATGTGCACTGCCCACACGAAGGGAGACCCGATGACGAGAAGGAGGCGTTCTACGCGCAGCTGGAGCAGGTGTATGATGGCTGTCCGCGACGGGACGTGAAAATCGTCATCGGTGACATGAACGCGCAGGTAGGACGGGAAGCTATATATAGACCGGTAATCGGGCCAAACAGCCTGCATGCCGCAACGAACGACAACGGCCAACGATGCGTAAATTTTGCAGCTTCCCGCGGAATGGTAGTCCGAAGTACCTTCTTCCCCCGCAAAGATATCCACAAGGCCACCTGGAGATCACCAGACCAACGAATAGAAAACCAAATTGACCATATTCTAATCGACGGTAAATTCTTCTCTGATGTTATAAACGTTCGCACCTACCGCAGTGCGAATATAGATTCGGATCATTTCCTAGTTGCAGTTTGCATGCGCTCAAAACTCTCGACGGTGCATAACACGCGTCGAAGTCGTACGCCGCGACCCAACATCGAGCAGCTACGAGTCACCGGAGTTGCCCAGGAATACGCGCGGCAGCTGGAAGCAGCGCTACCAACGGAAGAGCAACTTGGCGCAGCAACTCTTGAAGATGGTTGGAAAGGCATTAAGACCGCCATCGGTAGCACTGCACTAGCGGCACTAGGTACAATGAATCCGAACCGAAGAAACGATTGGTTCGACGGCGAATGCGAGCAATTAGTGCAGGAGAAGAATGCAGCACGTGCGAGGATGCTGCAATACCGTACGAGGGCGAATGTGGATCGATATAAACAAGCACGGAACAGGCAAAACTCAGTCTTCCGGAGGAAAAAGCGCCAACAGGAAGATCGGGATCGCGAGGCGATGGAAGAACTGTACCGTGCTAACGATAAACGGAGGTTCTACGAGAAGTTAAACCGCTCGCGCAAAGGCCATGTGCCGCAGGCCGATATGTGTCGAGACTCAGACGGTAATCTTCTCACGAACGAACGTGAGGTGATCGAGAGGTGGAAGCAGTATTATGACGAGCACCTTAACAGCGATGTAGCTGAACATGGAGGTGACGATATGGCAATAGATCTTGGAGCACGTGCAGAAGACGACAGAATACCAGCCCCTGACCTCCAGGAGGTAGCAGAAGAGATCGGTCGGCTGAAGAACAATAATGCGGCTGGGGCTGATCAGCTACCCGGCGAGCTGCTGAAATACGGTGGTGACGCACTGGCTAGAGCGCTGCACTGGGTCATTGTCAAGATTTGGGAGGATGAGCTACTACCGGAGGAGTGGACGGAAGGCATCGTGTGTCCGATCTACAAAAAGGGCGACAAGTTGGATTGTTGCAATTACCGCGCAATCACACTGTTGAATGCCGCCTACAAGGTACTCTCCCAACTTTTATGTCGTCGACTATCACCATTTGCAAAGGAGTTCGTGGGGCAATATCAAGCGGGATTCATGGGTGCCCGTGCCACCACGGACCAGATTTTCGCGCTTCGGCAAGTGTTGCAGAAATGTCGCGAATACAACGTGCCCACGCATCATTTATTCATCGACTTCAAATCGGCGTACGACACGATCGATCGAGATCAGCTATGGCAGATTATGCACTACTACGGATTTCCGGATAAACTAACGCGATTGGTCAAGGCGACGATGGATCGAGTAATGTGTGTTGTTCGAGTATCAGGGGCAGTCTCGAGTCCCTTTGGATCTCGAAGAGGGTTACGGCAAGGTGATGGGCTTTCATGTTTGCTGTTTAACATCGCTTTGGAGGGTGTGATAAGAAGAGCGGGTATAGACACGAGTGGCACGATATTCACGAAGTCCGTCCAGCTTCTTGGTTTCGCTGACGACGTTGACATCATTACACGTACCTTTGAGAGGATGGCGGAAACGTACATCGGACTGAAAGCTGAAGCCAAACGGATAGGACTTGTCATTAATGTATCGAAAACAAAATACATGAAAGGAAGAGGTTCTAAAGAAGTGAATGCTGACCTCCCTCCCCGAATTCATTTAGACGGTGATGAAATCGAGGTGGTAGAAGAGTTCGTGTATCTGGGCTCACTGGTTACCGCAGACAACGACACCAGCAGAGAAATACAAAGACGCATTATGGCAGGAAATCGTGCCTACTTTGGACTCCGTAGGACGCTGCGATCGAACAAAATTCGCCACCGCACGAAGTTAACAATCTACAAGACGCTGATTAGACCGGTAGTCCTTTACGGCCATGAGACATGGACTATGCTCGTGGAGGACCAACGCGCCCTTAGTGTTTTCGAACGGAAGGTGTTGCGCACCATCTACGGCGGAGTGCAGATGGAAGACGGAACGTGGAGGAGGCGAATGAACCATGAATTGCATCAGCTGCTTAGGGAACCACCCATCGCTGCCACTGCAAAAATCGGTCGCCTGCTTTGGGCTGGGCATGTCGTGAGGATGTCGGACGACTGCCCGGTTAAAAAAGTTCTCAATAACGATCCGACTGGAACGAGACGGCGGGGCGCGCAGCGAGCTCAAGTGGAATCAAGTGGAAGGCGACCTGCGGACCCTACGTAGACTACGTGGCTGGCGAATTGCGGCCATGGACCGAGTAGAATGGAGACGACTTCTTCGTACAGCAGAGGAAACCACGGCCTGGAGCTGATTAAGTAAGTAAGTATCAACCATCAAATGCAGCCAAAAAATCTATTTTTAAATTAAAAAAAATGGAACGCGGCCTTTTTTATTTTGCTGTAAACATATTTCGAACGCTTTTTATTTTTGAATAACTTTAAATCGTATGTATAAATTAAAAGCTAGCTAATTAAAACTGCATGTCTCTTTTCCTGGAATTGAACCCGCCATCTTTTTATCCATAAGCACTCATCATATGATCCGCCCCATTGGCATCTGCAGAACAGACAGTGAGAATATCTTTACACCTGAAGCCTAGCCCGCCTAGCGTGAAGCAGTCGATAATATCGATAACTGACAAACTTTTGCTGTCAGCCGAATTGCGAAATTCTATGATCTGACAGTATGTGTGCTGTGAGCCGAAAGAAAACTTGGTAGAAGTTTGTAAAGCCACTTTAACCCATTATGTCCTAGCGTATGATATATCATACCTCGTCTTCAAAACCTGGTTACTGCTGAATTTCAATAATTAGCATTGTTAATATATCACTACAAGAGAGATAAGCAGAGGTTGGAAAACTCGCAGAATGAATAGATACGCCGGAATAGATACATCGGCAAACGGTTTTTATCATGATAAAACAGCTACGCGAATGGTTCAATTCGCCTATAACAATGAGCATCACACACTCACGCTTCATAGCATCGCTGAATATACGAATATCGTGAGCAACGCAAAAGTGCAAGTTACTGCTTTCTGCTGCTTGTAAAGCCACTAACACTACTTTAAACTATTCCCTTTTCGTGGTAATATTATTTTGAATACTTTCCGGCGTCCCCGGACATTCTATATCCGATAAATCGAACACACTCAATGTTCAATATTCAATTTTTGAACGAATTCTGATGTTCACATTGAGGTTCTGTTCGTGATAAAATTCAAAGCTGATGCGTGCATTATCGGCGAGGCAGGCGAATAGTGTGTGTTCATGAGGGATGTTCATCGATTCAAACGATCACTTTTTCGCGAATTCTCCAACCACTGGAGATAAGACATCAATCTGATGTGTGTGTGATATAATTTGTCAGTTTTTATCATTTCATCTGTATATTCAACAGTGCAAAGTTGTGATAAATGGCGGAAAAAAAGTTGAAAAAATGACGAAAAAAAACATTGTCTCCAAAACGCATGATAAAGTCTACATTTAGTGACGAAACATTACCTGAATGTAAATTGGTATTTATATGTAAAATCTATCACAAAATTCTATAAGAAATCTGTAATTTGTTTGTTTGAAACTGAGCCTATGAAATATTAAACCTGCGATATTTTGACCTTGAAAGCATTCCAAATGACGAGTTTGCGTTTCCAGATACATTCGAGCCATAATATAATAGATTATAGAGTTTCACTTCATTTGGTCCAAAGTTAGGTATACCCGGGTCATAATGGGTTAACATCCCTAAGCAGCCTTATCAGCTTTTGGGAGAGAACTGGTTTGAAAAACTTGAAGTAGCTTAAACATCGCTTATTTAAACACCACTTAATTGCTTATCTTATGCAGCTTTGATCGCCTTAAACCAACCCGTAAACAGCCATTGCTCTTGCAATTCAGCTACCGTTGTTACTTGGGATTGATTCACTGAGATGTGAGGTGTCCGGATTTAAGAACAAGACAAGCTTGTTTAATTCTCTTATTTTAATGTGCTTTATTGAGTTTTCATTGTAAAATTGACGTGTTATTGCAAATTTAAGCTTTATATTTGATTATAGTACAAAGCAATTACTAGAATGTTGCGAAATTATTGTTTACGGAGCGTATTAAACATATGACCTGCTTAAGTGTAAGGATATTGATGCAGCATGGTATATATTTATATACCGTGACCGCACATAATTGCGATCAGCTCCTAATTACGATCACTCAACCTAAGGGCATCTTCTACGGTGATCCAAATGCTGGTTTTGGTCCAAATTTTTAGACCAAACAGAAAAACGTTTCCGCACCGGTGTTGTAAATCTAATTTTATACCAGAGCGAAGTTGTAAATTTTTTACAACTCGTATAACTTTTGGTCTATTTCTGACTGGATTTGGAACAGCGCGAAGGTTGTTTTAAATCTTACAGGTACGGGGGAGTGGCATATGACACGAAAAAAAAAATGAATATGGTGAAGTTTATAAAGCCATCGCCATTTCTTCAGTAGACCGATTGTGAAATACATTAATCAATTCATCTAAACTAAAATTGCTTCGATTTTATCGCTTGGAGTTGCATTTCTCATATCTGGCATAAACAAATGAAAAGGCGAAATCGAACCATCCTTTGGTTTATTTCATCCCATCGGCAGGCAACCATATTTTCGCCGCCAACATCTCGTGTGTGCGAAAATGAGATAGTATGTCAGCACTGCGTTTCACTCAACTGCCAGCAGTCTGATTTGAGCCCGCTGTCAAATTTTGAGCCCAGGACATGCTGTCGCTGACGTTCACTGCAGCTAGATATGCAGATGTCGATGGGGTGGTTTATTTACATCATGCACCCTTTTGTCGATTCGCAACAGAAAATATTTGCATCACCGCTGGGGATTGATCTGAATTGAACCATTTCGCCAGTTCTATTTTCAATTTCGCTGTTCCAAATTTGGTATAACTCTGATTTAAATATAGACCACCGTAGAAGATGCCCTAAGGGCATCTTCTACGGTGATCCAAATCCTTACTTTGGTCCAAATTTTTAGACCAAGCAGAAAAACGTTTCCGCACCGGTGTTGTAAATCTAATTTTATACCGGAGCGAAGTTGTAAATTTTTTACAACTCGTATAACTTTTGGTCTATTTCTGACTCGATTTGGAACAGCGCGAAGGTTGTTTTAAATCTTGCAGGTACGGGGGAGTGACATTTGACAGGAAAAAAACAATGAATAGGGTGAAGTTTATAAAGCCATCGCCAATTTTTCAGCAGACTGATTGTGAAATACATTAATCAATTCATTAAAACTAAAATTGCTTTGATTTTATCGCTTGGAGTTGCATTTCTTATATCTGGCATAAACAAACGAAAAGGCGAAATCGACCCATCCTTTGGTTTATTTACATCATGCACCCTTTTGTTGATTCGCAACAGGAAATATTTACATCACCGCTGCGGATTGATCTGAATTGAACCATTTCGCCAGTTCTATTTTCAATTTCGCTGGTTCAAATTTGGCATAACTCTGATCTAAACATAGACCACCGTAGAAGGGGCCCTAAATGGTCAATTCGCTAAGTAAGCACAAATCGATCTCTTGTACTCTCATGGAACTGCCATATGGAAAGTTTGTGAAGATTTGGTGCAAAGTTTTGTCTATCCTTTTCACTCTTTAACAAACCTGTGCACAGACTTCACAAATAGAACAAACTTGGGAAGGTGGCAGCACCGTTTCGCGCACATAGCGAATTCTTAGAAAATTGAGCCAAAATCTGTAGTAAATGAGCACGCTTAGTTGTTGTGCTTAGAGTGACTATTGTATATAGTCACTCTAGTTGTGCTATGTGTTTATGTGTCAGTTGATGAAAAATGAAGAATGATTTTGGGGCACCATGCACTTCAAAATAAATTAAATTCGACAGGCAGTAGCAAAATACGCCATCAAAATGTATTTTCTTAGCCGAAGTGCTAAGCGCTCGATCAAATTTGCTAAGATCATAGCAGCGTGAAAATAGATTACCTTCTTCGGTATTCTATGATAACAAATAGATACAAGCATATGTAACCGTTCTTTATCAAATTTGGATGAAAAAATGCTGAATTTGCGGAATTTATTCCATTAAAGTGATTGATCGGAATTATGAACATAATTTTTTTTCTGCTTCTAATTCCGATATAGTGATATCAAAGTTATAAACTGGCAAAATGCAAGCTAACGAAGTTGCTATTTGAATTTTAGGATTAATTGCAACATGATAACATGGTAGGATTATCGAAATTTTTTGACGTAGAACTACGTCTTACAGCAGGGTGTCAACCCAAAATTTGGTGTCAAGCCACCGTCACGAAAAAATGAAAGATTTTGAGCTCTTCCAATTTAAAACGGATTTTGATCATAAACGATGCAGCAATTGTATGGCTTTCTTGAAAAGATTGTTTGCCAATCGCTAAATAGTGAAAATTAACGGAAACTTTCAAGCTAAAAATTTTCCATACATTTTCCGTATGATAGTCTGGGAAGCAGGCACGGACGACCATTACACACCAAGCTTGTGACTGCTGCTAATTAACATAAGCAAGCATAAGCATAGGATTCCGCCCGTGTGCTGCTACTCCGTTATTGACCAGGACCGATGAAAATTGCAAAATGATGGTTGGAAAAAGCATGCTTAGGGCAGCGCTCTGTTCCTTATTGTGCAACCGTATCAGGTTCCTGCGTGCTGATCAATACCGACGTCGGCCACGTCCGAATGCGGTTTCTGGTGGGATGGGAAGGAATGTTAGTCCAATACTTGTTGCAAATAAAGACCAGGGAATCCTCTGCATCTTCACAAGCATCAAGCTTGTGGCTGCTGCTTATTAAAAACAAAGAAGCAAAATAAACTTGCGTGTTTTTTGCTTACTACAGAGCACAGTATAGCCTAGGTGCTACATTCCGATTTGGAATTTTGACCTTCTGTTTTTATACGATAGACTTCGCAACCTGTAAGAGTACGAGACAATTGTAGGACTAGTGCTACAAATCCTTTGACTCTTTCAGTCGAGATTCGAACATGTGACGTTTAGCTTCCCGATTAGATGATTCTAACAAAAATCTTACAGAATTGTTGCTCAAGTTGATATTTCTGTCAAACTTTGTTATTTTGTTACAATTTTAGTTATTTTTACTGCTAACGAGATCAAGTTTATAACCAAACGCAAAGGAGACTTTGTTATAAATGCTTTACTCAGACGTTTTGCTTTTCTAACGCTGCAAACAAGCGACAGCGACAGCGCAGGTATGAACTATCTTATTAATGCATGTTTCATTCTTATTTCATTCTTTTCAAGAAGGGAAAAGCCCGCGGAAGTGGAACTTTGTTCGACGCTCCTTCTTCCGTAGGCACAAAACCTTCATTTTTGCACCAACAGTTTACACCAAATGATACAATTATAAGCAGTTACATAATGAGGACTTAAATTATAACACAAAGTTCCTTATTATCTATAAGTTGATGACTAACACTATACATTTTGCACGTGATTTACTTCAAAGCATGCAGAAAATTATTTTTAAGGACAGAACGGGACAAATGGAAGTCAAACACATTAAAACAACGGTTGAAGACGCGAGACATACTCGAGAGAGGCTCGTTTTGGCCATAATTGGTGCGTGAAGCAGGAAGATTGAGAAAGGGGTGAGATCGGAGGGATCGCCGACGGGTATTGATGTTTAGTTGTTGGAGTATATCTGGGCTGTCAATTTGAGAGTTTAGAATATCAGAGATGAACAGGCCCCAATATCTCGTCGTATAGCTAAAGAGTCAAGCCCGATTACAGATTACAACGGTGTTCATAACTAGGAAGATTTGAAGGGTCGTTCCAAGGGAGAAGGCGTAAGGCGTATCGAACAAATTTTCGCTGGATAGACTCAATCCGTTGGATGCTGTTATGGTAGTACGGTGCCCATACAACTGCAGCGTATTCTACTATTGACCGCACTAAAGAACAATATAGTGTTTTTAAACATTGAATATTGTTAAAGCTCTTAGTAAATCTAAATAAAAAGCCTAGATTCTTCGAGGCTTTGGTAGAAATATAGGCCACATGTTCTTTAAAAGATAATTTTGAATCGAGCAGAATTCCCAAGTCTTTTACACATGTTTCCCTTTTCAAGGATGGTCCAGAGACTTTGTAATCATAGCACACAATTGATTTCTTGCGTGTAAAAGAAATGCACGAACACTTAGAGGCATTCAGTACCATTCTATTCGTTGTGCACCAGTCGGCGAAATTATCCAGCTGCGCTTGCAGAAAATCAGTGTCTGTGTTATTTCTGATAACGGCAAAGAGTTTAAAATCATCGGCATACGATGATTTCATGCATATCAAAGCAAAATTGATATCGTTCAAGTAGAGGAGGAATATATACGGGCCTAGATGATTGCCTTGGGGCACACCAGACGTGACGGGGAATGGCGAAGAGATGACGCTACCTACTTTGACAGACATGAAACGTTCAGTGAGGTAAGACTTAAACCAACAAAGCATATTACCGCTTACTCCCAGTTGCTGAAGTTTGGCGACTGCAATCTGATGATTTATTTTATCAAAAGCTGCTGAAAAATCGGTGTAGACTGCGTCAACTTGAAGATGTTTTTGCAACGAGTGGGCTATAAAGGATGTGTAAGACACCAAATTGGTACAGGTTGATCGCTTGGGCATAAAACCGTGTTGAGTATTATCGATGTAGCCGGAAAAATTAAACGATAGGAACTCGAGAACTATAAGCTCGAAAAGCTTCCCACCTGCACAAAGCGAAACAATCCCTCGGTAATTGGCTACGTTCTGCTTTGAACCTTTTTTGTGAATCGGAAATACGTACGACGACTTCCAGATGGTAGGGAAAACACCCGAAAGCATGGACGTATTGAAAATTTTTGCCAACGGGCTGCATAAAGTAGAGCAACATTTTTTTAAAATTATTGATGGAATGCCGTCGGGGCCAGGGTTCGATGAGCTCTTCAAGGTAGAGCAAGCATTCAGGATAATCTGGGTTGAGATGGCAGGGTAGGATCCAATAGCTGCCTTGTCTGGAACATTTGAGATGGCACGAGAAACTTGCTGACTGCTAAGTGTCTCATGAGCGAAAACTGCGCTAAACTGAGTACGAAATAATTCGCATATGTCCGAAGCAGTGGACGCTTCCGCATCACCGAGCATCATGGTAGTGGGTAAACCTGATTCATTTCTTTGCTCGTTAACATAATGCCAGAACTTTTTGGGGTTACTACGTAGACATTGTTGCATACGGTTTTGATACGAGTGGAACAGTTTCTTGTTCAGTCGTTTATAACGAGTGTTGAGGGAAATATAACGACATTTGAATTGATAAGTACCATGTTTCGAGAATCCCCTTAGAGCCATCCGTTTAGCAGATTTATAACTTTTTAAAGTGCAGGTAGACCATGGGGGATGTGAGGGTTTGCAGAAAAGAGGTTCTTTTAATATAATAATAACATAATATTTTGAGGACTTAAGTTTTCTCCTAGAACTTTGTTATTAGCTGGATGCGTGAGGCAAATTTCTATACTGAAATACTTCGATTTTAGCACTGGAAAAAATTTTCGTTTTTGATATCACAAAATAGCTCACCTACCAGCCTCACGTAGCTCTATGCCAACTACATGGTCATGTCTGAAACACAACCTTTCTGATTTGATTTTTACTATTATTTATGATCAAAGCTTTATGAAACCGTCGAGTGTGGCCCAATTTTATTGTAATTGTAACAGTTGAACAAAGATAAAAGAAGAAGAAAGTTTCATAATCCGCTTGTCGATCTTTTGAGTACAAAAATTTTGTGAATATTAAGCTAATGATAATAATGATCATTAACGCAAGCAGAAGATGACTGGTAGGGGGATGGTCGTCAAACTACATAATTGCAATACATTTCAGATCCATTTGGTACGAGTTGTTAATAGTTTTATACTTTGACAGCCCATCATGACGTGATCGGAATTAGATACACCTGTGATCGGAATTAGAATCACTCCTTATAATTGATGATCGGAATTAGGTGCACTGATACATCATACTTTGATGCATTTTTTTAACTTTCGGTAAATAATTTAGGTATTTTAGTATTTTTCCATGAAACATAATTGAAAATACTTGCTAAAGATACATACCGTGTAAATAAATATCAAAGCTATTTTTTTCAGAAGGGACTCAAAGATGAATCATGCCTTAGGTGATCGGAATTAGGTGCTTTCACGGTAGTAGTAAGGCAAAACGATCTTAGAAAGCACCTAATGGACGAATGGGACCAAATTCCCACCGAATACACGAAAAAACTGGTAGACAGCATTCCAAAACGACTAAAGGCAATTGAAATGACCAAGGGATACCATACAAAATGCTAATCTTTGAAATCAAGCCACATCTGCGAAATCAAAACTGTTAATTCGAAGCCCGTACGAATATGGATTTGAGTGGATTTTTCCATACGCTGATATATAATATTTTTTTCAGATAAATAAAAATCATTTTTCCAAAACCAGATATCATACCTTAAAATTAACATCTGAAACTATGATTTTACTTGAATAACATGTCCCTAAAATTTATGGTAAACTTTCGAATGTAGAAAAACGAAATCTGCAAGGTGCCGCACCGTGGGATGAAACCCAAATCTAGGTGGACAAAAGTAATTACGCTAAAACCGTTAGTCCTAGGTATATAGTATGTTCAGAGTAAATTTGTTATTTTAACTTTCGCGTTTTTTGGTGTATATGACATTAGGGTGACCGTCATAGTAAGCGAGTGCAAAGTATAAACTTTTTTATGGATTAAGTTAGCTGAATAAAATGTTCAGCAAAGTTAAAGAACATTAAATTGTAAGCAACTTTGCTAAAGAAATAAAAGTTCTATCTATTATGGTTGATGGGCTGGAGCTATTCAAAGTTTTTTGGTCGGGGTGGACTTAAAAAATCCGTGTTTTCTTTATATGTTCTTTCGTGTTTATTTCTCACAAATTATGCCTTCAGAGCACTTCCACATGCATGGAAAACGCACATTTTGTTTGAAGGAATCAAGTCGCTATTTCCTTCAGTTCTCAAGCTACAAGCATTTTTTCTACAAAAATATGGGATTTTCAAATGTCAATAATTTAAAAACTGCTCAAAAGCAGCAAATCAAATTTTGTATAAATGTTTAGTAATATATTGGCCTCCGAAATTAATTGAGATCACATCGGTCCAGATCGGCCTTTTTTTGCTAGACCGTATTGAATATTGAAGTAAAAATTACCGTTTTACTTACCAAAATCACAATTTTTACGTAAATATAGAGAATTAAAAAAGCAACAATAAGTCTAAATAATTGTATTTATCTTAATCAAGTATAATTAATAATGGAGTAACTTCTTAGGGCGATTTAAGTTTCTTAAAAACTGGAATACCTCTAATGTTTGCTATTAACAAATCTCAGTACTGCAGCATCATACACACTAAATGAATAGTTGTTCTAGTAGAATAGTAGATCTCTCGAAAACTTTCTTGTATGTCTTTTTCTAGCTTGCCTATATATCTTGGTAATTGCTTCCTGTGCCTCTTATGACATCATCCCAATCGGTAATATCATATAATCAGCCTTCGAATCAGTTACAGTGGAGCCATGCATCAAAATTTTGTGCCTTGACGACCGAGGGGTCCACTGTTTTGAGGTACTTAGAGTGTAATTCTCATTTTTTAACAATTTTCAATCAATCAAGTACAAAAGTTTCAATATTTGAAGACCACGTGTCAGTAGTAGGCCGGTTTCTACAAGAATTATTGTTATATTTTCGGCGACCACAGTTAAAATGTTACAGCATTCACATCCCCTAAGATAAAAGGTTTTTCAGCTCGAAAAAAAAACCAGAGCCGCTTTCATAAGCTGAATGCAGATAATTAATATAAAACAAGCATTTAGACTTATTTTCGTTTTTTAAATCAATTTTTTTACGTCAAAGTGTGATTTTGGTAAGTAAACCGGTCATTTTTACTTCATTATTCAATACGGTCTAGCCAAAAAGGGCCGACCTGTACCGATGTGATCTTAATTAATTTCGGAGGCCAATATATTACTAAACATTTATATAAAATTTGATTTGCTGCTTTTGAGCAGCTTTTACGTTATTGACATTCAAAAAAAACTCGAATTAATCCACCTAGCGGTGTGACCTAGCCTTTCTACTACCACAATAATTATTTCTTAATTTCTCAGCAACATTTATAATAAACTTGACTATATTTTCCGTTCCTTATTCCTCAAAATCCTTATTTACCAGTAAAATTCACACAAAATTCACGCGTGCACTAATTACATTTTCCTTCCTAGAGTGCATAAATATTTGTAAGCATCATTTAATTTACTTTATCAACACCTTATTTAGTTTTATAATATTTTCGTGATTTATTGAATTGATTTATAGAAATTAACGGGTTTACAGACGGGCTTAACTTTTGGGCGTAGAAGCCACATACGAAGCTTGTTTTGAATTTACAATTTGAGAAGTTTGTTCATAATAGATTTCTTGATTTTAATATCACGCGTTCAAGAGTTAGCATCTTCCAAAAACAAGAATTCAGAAAAATTTCGAAAAGATTTATTGCGCGAATATTTCTTTTGCACTTTTGAAGGAAAAGGATATCTATAACAAAATGATTGGCCTTAAAATTTTTTTATGAGTTTACTTGACTTCAATTTTGAAATTTATCTAAATTTGAAAAAATAACCAAAAGCATTAGATATGATAGATATGAAAAACGAAAAAGAGAAATTGAACTTTTTCTTAGTTGGCGTTCCTTCAGATAATTATTTTTGCATGAAAATCAAAACCTGACTTTCATGACCTGACTTAGAATGAACTTTCATGAAAAAAATTACAAGGTGTGTAGCCCTAAGGGTTGTACGAAAGGGTGACGTAGGGTTATATCACATCTTTAGATCAAAGACTAATGTTAACTGTATTTCTGGCATATATATGTTTATAAGAATCTGTGAGTGCCATTGTTTAAGCGAATGTTTAAAAGAGAAGAGCGAAATATTCAGATTCAATTCTTCAATGAATGCAATGGTGGCTTTGAAAATATGTGGACGGGGTTTTATAAGTACCACGGCTGCAACCGTTGAGACATTGCGATTTATTTTAAAAATCACTTGTGTGCATTATAAAGATTGAAATAGTAATGAATCGACCAGCCCACAGATTATTGTATTAAATATGATTATGTGTAGCTTGACATGTTTCAATAATCTTACTTCAACTCGCTTGTGGCCTTTAAAAGGGCCATTGGTTACAAATAACATTAAAGCCAAAGCACGTTCATCGCAATTATGACGTGCCATTCGAATATCCTTCTCTTTTGATATGAATAGGAACAGGCACGTAAGTTAGCGGCGTCGATTCACTGTGAGAAGGCTTTACTAGTTTACTTTCGCAGCTTACCGCTTGTTACATAGCAGAAAATATGGCACATACGCAAAAATTTCTGCTTTATTTGTATGAAAGTTATTAACCTCCTACCACAGGGGTGAGGGGTTTCAAACCATTATAAAATAATTTCATACCTCCAAAAACCCCCAAACATGCCAAATTTGGTTCCTTTTGCTTGATTAGTTCTCGAGTTATGAGAAAATTTGTATTTCATTTGTATGGGATCTCCCCGCCCCCCTCTTAAAGACGGCAAAGGTGCTAAATTTGGTTCCATTTGCTCAATAAGTTCACGAGTTATGTGTAAATTTGTGGTTCATTTGTATAGGAGCCCCCCTGTTAAAAGACGGCTGGGTTTCAGTACACCATAGAAATCCTGCCTTCTAAAACCCCCATATGCCAAATTTGGTTCCTTTTGCTTGATTAGTTCTCGAGTTATGAGGAAATTCGTAAATAATTTGTATGGGAGATCCCCCCCCCAACTAAGGAGGGGAGGGTTCTCGATTCACCAAAGAAAAAATTTTTGCCTTCTGAAACCTCCACATGCCAAATTTGGTTCCATTTGCTTGATTAGTCATAGAGTTATGAGGAAATTTGTATTTCACTTGAATGGGAGCCCAGCTCCTCTTAGAAGAGGAAGGGGTCTCGGTACACCATAGAAAAAAAACCAGCCTTCTTAAGCCCCCACATGCCAAATTTGGTTCCATTTGCTTGATTAGTACTCGAGTTTTGAGGAAATGTATGTTTCATTTGTCTGGGAACCCCCCCCCCTACCTTACGCCCTCCATAAAATTACTCTCTTACCCACGCCCCCCACTACATTTTTTTTTCACTCATTTTCATTTTTCACACTCATTTTTTTTTCCAACGACATATAAATTGTTCAGTTCCGTTCAGTAGTTTAGTAGTAATTAGCATTTGAAATCTTTCATTCAAACGTTACATTCTATTTTCGTTTTCACAAAGTGCTACCCAGTCCCAGTATAGTAAACACATCCTACGTCAAAATAGTCATTAGCTTGGTCGCATCGGTTTTATGATGTAGCCCGTTAGAGGGTTTAGAAAATTGTATGAGATCAAAGAATAGTGCAAAAGAAGCACCATAAACATGCTTGAGAATGGAAAATATGATCGATATGATTACTAGTGCTTATCATTTTCGATTTATTTATTAAAACATGATTCAAGACATAAGACTTCTGTCTTTTAAAGTGTCACTCACGAAAATATATCGTACAAAATTTCTAAGCTCTAGTGTTGGAGAACTTAAACTACGCTATTGCAAAATAATTAATTCAGCTGAAATCAAAAATTGATATTGTACAACCCTATTAAAATTAATCTAAAACGATAAATAATTAGACTATCGGATCATATCTAATCGAATCTTGTTATCGATCTTTTCGCCTGGTCCGATCGTGCAAATACGTATTAACCAAATTGATCAGTCAGTAGACAGTATTAAATCGATTATCGAACACGCAACACACAGTGTTTTATCGCTCTCAAACCGAATCGTCATTCATTGCCACGTTTTAGGCAAGTATTGTGTGTGCTGAAAGCAAGGAGATTGAAACCATAGTTGGCCACTTGTGCCATATCTGCTCTGTTCCCGTTTATTCGCCGTATCGTCATCCGCTTCGTCCAGGCGTCGCCTACATTTTTTGGTGCCGAAACCCGGGACTGCCAGGTCCCATTCATCGTAACGACCGACCGGTGAGGCTAGCGTGGATTTTCGTCACCCGGACCTCGTCAGCCGGATAAGCCATCGCTCGGAATATTCTTTCGACCTGGACATCTACACGGATTTAGGGAAGTCGCTTTCGAACAAGGAACGCAGGTATAGCCAAGGGAGGCCAGGTAACGCTCACAAACCATCAGGTGAGTCCAACAAGCTATTGTTTCTATACAAATAAATCGGCTTTTGTGTGTGCTATTGAAATCTCGTCCATTTTGTGCGAACAATGAAACACACAAAGAAAACCAAAAGGCTTTTGGTGCGACGGAACAACATAATTGGATCCGCGAAACTCATAAAGGAATTTGATGCCAATTATATTTACGATCGCGATTTTCCGCAACTTAAATTTCGCATTGAAAAATTAGATAGCCTGTGGGAGCAATTTAACGACGTCCAGTCAGAAATCGAATGTGAAACCGAATTATCCAGTGATCTCGCGGACGAGCGAGCGGATTTCGAAAATCAATATTTCGAGTTAAAGGGCTCTCTTGCGGGTAAACTAGCGATCGCGAAAGAACAAATTGAGACACCAGCCAATATTCCTGGTTCTCCACCTGCCCATGTTCCCTCTGTTCGTCTCCCTGAACTAAAAATACCGGACTTCAGTGGAAACTTTGATGAGTGGATGAATTTTCACGATCTTTTCTCCACTACCATCCACATCAATTCTCAACTTTCGGCAGTGCAGAAGTTCCAGTATCTGAAAACTGTACTGAAGGGAGATGCATTGCGACTTGTGCAATCTTTAGCAGTCTCAGCAGCCAACTACGTCATTGCCTGGGACTTGCTCAAGAAGCGTTTTGACAATAGAAATCTGTTAATAAAGCAACACTTTTCGGCATTATTGGCCACTCCTTCGGTGCATAAGGAATCTTCATCGGCTCTATTCAGTCTGGCCGACGAATTCGACAAGCACATTTGTGTGCTGAACAAATTGGAGGAATCCCAAGACCATTGGAATTCCTTTCTTGTTGAACTGCTAAGCAGTAAGCTAGATCCAGTCACGCAGAAGGAATGGGAAAACCAACTTGAGGATGATAGGCGACCCACGTATGAAAATCTTGTGGCTTACATCCAGAAACGTTCTCGTATTCTCCAATCAATCACGCTCTCCCAAAATTCGCCATCTGTTGCTAAACCAGAATCGAAGAACGAGTCCAAGCCTGCCCGGTCGAAAACATTTTCGTATCACTCTGCTACCGCTAGTGATAATTTACCAAATTGCTGTCTCTGTAAGCAATCGCACACACTGTCGCAGTGCGATGAATTTAAGAAGCTTACACCACAAAAACGTTTTGAAGTGGCTAAAAGGCAAGGGCTTTGCCTAAATTGTTTGAAATCGTCACATTTGATGAAAAATTGCTTTGCTGGTCCGTGTCGTACATGCAACAGACGCCACCATACTTTGTTGCATTTAAATTCGCAAACTCCTTCGAATAGCCATAAAACTGTTGCAGCTCAGGTTGGACAATGTCAGCATGCCGTACAACCGGCTACTATTATCGAGTCGCCGTCGTCGGTAGCGTGCATTGCCGATCAATGTCACGCGGTCCCTCGGGTTACGGGACTGGCCCCGTCGTCGTCGGATGGGCCTGAAAATCGTTCGAGTTCGTATCGTCCGCCGTCGGTTTCGTCTGCAAAACCGTCAAGCTCATCACAAGTTACAAACTGCCAAGCCAGCCAGTCTCTCGTTTCGAAAGCATGCATGTCATCTGTATTCATGCTTACTGCCTATGTAAAAGTTATGCACGCTGATGGCAGTTACATTCTCGCCCGCGCTTTATTAGACTGCGCTTCCGAAGCCAATTTTGTAACCGAATCTCTCGCGCAACGGATGTGTTCAAAACGCATATCAACTAATATTGAAATGTACGGTATAAGCCAATCAGTCAAAAAAGTGAACCACCAAACAACAATTACAGTGTCTTCACGATTTGGATCGTACACCACCAGCATGGATTTCTTGATTCTGCCATCGCTCACAAGAATCCTACCCACTGCTAATGTGGACATATCGAGATGGGTCATACCTCGCCACCTCCCCCTTGCGGATCCCAAGTTCAATATAGCTCATGACGTTGAACTGATTATCGGGATCAAAAATTTCTTTTCGATTTTGGAAAATGAACAATTTACCCTCGGCAGTGGTTTGCCTGTGCTACGCAAAACCGTCTTTGGATACGTTGTCGCCGGTGAAGCCATCAATCAACCGACGTCAACCGTTGTCTGCAACGTTTCGTCGATCGACAACCTGGAGTCGATCGTGCGCAAGTTCTGGGAAGTGGAAAGCTTCGAGAGAGGTAAGGCGCTCTCATTAGAGGAATTATACTGCGAGAATCATTTTAGAGAGACACATCGTCGAGCCTCTGACGGTCGGTACGTCGTGCGTTTACCGGTTCGGGAGGAAATGCTTGAATCTTTGGGAGAATCGGTCAACATAGCCGAACGCAGATTTCGCGCTATTGAGAAGAAGCTGTCATCCGATCCGTCGTTGCATGCTGAGTACTCAAAGTTTATGGATGAGTATCTGTCGTTGGGGCATATGGATGAATTCGATCCTGATCTATTGAAACCTCACTTCTACCTTCCTCATCATGCGATCCAGCGACCCGACAGTACTACCACCAAGACACGCGTGGTTTTCGATGCCTCGTGTAGGGGCAACAACAACATTTCGTTAAATGACCTTTGCTACATCGGGCCTACGGTGCAGCCACCACTCGTGAGCACACTCGTCAATTTTCGCTTGCCTCGGTACGCAGTGACTGCGGATGCCGAGAAAATGTACCGGCAAGTATGGGTAGATTCGTCGGATTGCTTGTTGCAACTCATCCTGTTTCGCAAATCACCCGACGAGGAACTGAAGACTTATCGTTTGAAAACGGTGACGTATGGAACTGCACCTGCTCCATACCTTGCCACACGCGTCGTAAATCAACTCGCTGAGGACGAAGCAGCTAATTTCCCGCTAGCAGCTCCAATGATTAAAAGGTGCTTTTACGTTGATGACTATCTATCTGGGGACGACGACGAGCATCGGTTGGTGGAAACGAACCGCCAGTTAATTGACCTTCTACGTTCAGGCGGTTTCAATATGCGAAAATGGTGCAGCAACAGTGCGACTGTTTTATCCAACATTCCTGAACCACTTCGGGACTCTCGAACTGAACTTGAAATCAGCCAATCGGGTTCGGTAAAAGCTCTCGGTCTTCTTTGGCATCCCTTATCGGATGAATTTAGTTTCAATGTCCCCGAGTTTTCATCGTCAGAGCCGATTACGAAACGTCTGGTGCTCTCAGAGATGTCGCGTCTTTTCGATCCGATGGGACTAGTCGGAGCAACAATCGTGAGTGCCAAAATATTCTTACAAGCTTTGTGGTCGGACAAGCTCAACTGGAACGACGTGCTATCGGTGGAATATCAAAAATGGTGGATTATGTATCGAGCTGAAATCGGAACCCTTTCGATGCTTCGAATCTCAAGACGGCTTTTAGTGGACAATTATCGCACCCTCGAATTACATGTCTTCACAGACGCATCTGACAGTGCCTATGGGTGTTGCATTTACGTGAGGGCTACTTCTGCTACTGGTGAGCAATCGTGCAATTTAGTGATGTCAAAATCGAGGGTGAGTCCACTTCGTAAATTGTCAACTCCTCGCCTCGAACTATGCGCAGCGGTTCTCGGAGCGCAATTGGCAGATTTTGTGCTCGAGTCAACCAAGTGGACCTGTCCCATTACATACTGGACCGATTCATCGATTGTTCTACATTGGATCGCATCGTCGTCATCATTTTGGAAAGTGTTCGTGTCCAATAGAATTGCCGAAATTCATCGACTAACCGGAGGCAGCATGTGGCGTCACGTTCCCTCCGAATTAAACCCAGCTGACAAAATCTCACGGGGTATAATGCCTTCGCAGTTGAAAACCGACGATCTTTGGTGGCATGGGCCACCCTATCTTCAACAAGATACGAGTGCTTGGCCGGAAAATTTTATCGAACTGTCGCCACTTCACAAACAAGCTCGCACCGAGGAAGGCCGAACAGTTGTTTCTCTTGTCGTTTCCACCACATCTACGGTAATCGAATTCATAGAACAGCATTCTACTCTCTTTCGTTTGCAACGCAAAGTTGCTTGGATGCTGAGATTTGCTCAAAATTGTCGCACAAAAGAACCCCAAAATTGTCAATTGGGGCCGTTGGTATATGCTGAGATGGAAAGAGCATTAAAATGTTTGATTAAGCAAACTCAACTAGCATATTTTTCGTCAGAAATTGAGTTCCTCGTGCAAGACAATCGACCGACCCGAAAGGAATTCAAATTCAAATCACAGCTAAAAAGTCTCAATCCATTTTTTGATGCTGAAGGTTGATGCTTTGTTGATTGCTTCGAATCGCTGGTCGCTTACACAATCTCGATGTCCCATACGACACTAAGCACCCTATAGTGCTGCCTCAGAAAGCTCATTTGACCGCACTCATTTTCAAACAAACTCATGTTCGAATGCTGCATGCAGGACCACAATTACTCCTTGCGACTCTGCGGCAGCGTTTTTGGCCTATTCGGGGACGAGATCTAGCAAAGAAAATAGTTAGACAATGCATCACCTGTTTTCGCTGCAATCCACGAAGCATCTGCCAGGTCATGGGACCACTACCAGCATCCCGTGTAACGGCGTCGCGCGCGTTCATCAACTGCGGTGTTGATTATTGCGGTCCGTTTTTCGTAAAAACTCCGAACCGTCGCGGTCCGCCGGTGAAGGTATTCGTCGCCATTTTCGTCTGCATGGCATCGAAAGCTGTACACATCGACATGGTGTATAGTCTGACGTCTGATGCATTCGTGAACATGCTAAAACGCCTCGTTGGGCGTCGCGGACGTGTAACCGATATCTACTGCGATAATGCCCGGACGTTCGTTGGTGCCAATCGTCTTCTCGAAGAAAATCGTTTGAATTTCAACGCCATCCACCAGTCCAGCAAACTGCTAACGTATTGCGCAGACAATGGGATAACCTTCCATTTTAATCCTGCGCGTTCGCCGCATTTCGGGGGCCTTTGGGAGGCCTCCGTGAAGACGTTTAAATATCATCTCTATCGGGTCATCAAAGATACGCAGCTCAACATAGATGACTTCAACACGCTACTCGTCCAAGTGGAAGGCATAATGAACTCGCGTCCACTCACTCCGCTGTCATCGGACCCAGCGGACGTCGTTGCGCTAACCCCTGGACACTTTCTCGTGGGAGAACCTCTTCAGTCTCTCCCCGAGCCGAATCTTTGTGACATCCCCATTAATCGACTTGATTCTTTCCAGAAGATGCAACAACGTCTTCAGCATTTTTGGAGAGCTTGGTCGCGTGATTATGTAGCCCAACTACAGGATCGAAAGAAATGGCCAGTCGTTCAACCGAACATTGACGTTGGAACCCTAGTGCTTCTCAAACAGAACAACACGCCGCCTATGCGCTGGAATCTTGGCCGGATCGAGCAGACGTTCCCAGGCAAGGACGGGCGTGTCCGTGTGGTTCAGGTCCGAACTGCGCACGGGACATATCGACGAGCAATCACCGAGATTTGCCCACTACCCATTGATCATCACAACGAACAAGACGACCACGCTGATCCACCAGCTTCACCCGTTCGATCTACCACCCACTGAGCATGGAGTCGCTTGGGGATTGGTTGAAAGTGTCCTTTCAACGGGGCCCGGCATGTTGCAGAACTTAAACTACGCTATTGCAAAATAATTAATTCAGTTGAAATCAAAATTTATATTGTACAACCCTATTAAAATTAATCTAAAACGATAAATAATTAGACTATCGGATCATATCTAATCGGATTTTGTTATCGATATTTTTCGCCTGGTCCGATCGCTTCTCGATCGTGCAAACAGGTATTAACCAAATAGATCAGTCAGTATTCAGTATTAAATCGATTATCGAACACGCAACACACAGTGTTTTATCGCTCTCAAACCGAATCGTCATTCATTGCCACGTTTTAGGCAAGTATTGTGTGTGCTGAAAGCAAGGAGATTGAAACCATAGTTGGCCACTTGTGCCATATCTGCTCTGTTCCCGTTTATTCGCCGTATCGTCATCCGCTTCGTCCAGGCGTCGCCTACATTTTTTGGCATCTATCTATTGATTCAGTGTCTATTTTCGAAGCCTGCAAGTCGTAGGCGAAATACGTATCTGTCGCGAATAAATATTAATAGTGGAATTTAATCGGAAAAAGTTTTTTGACGTGGGACTACGTCTTACGGCAAGTTTTGAGATAGGATGTTATTCTAAAAAATCAAAATATGCGAGCGTCACGAAAAATGAAAGGCTTTGAGCGCTAATAGCTCAGCGGTTTTCCGATCGATTTTCAATATTCTTACACCAATCGATTGGAAAATCTTCTAAGAATTGACCCAAATAAAGAAAAGTGTGGATTCTTGATGTTGAACTATTGAAAAATTGAAAATAATGAACCTATGTTCTAACAGAATTCTCGCTTCGTGATTGGTTGTTGGAAATGACGTCATGAAAGTAGAAACGCGTTTTCACGCTTCGGCTTATAATTCACTCAATTTTCAATAGATTTCCAAGATATTTACACCAATTGATCGGAAAATCGATTGAAAATATTGAAAATATAGAAAACTATTGATTTTGTTTTTGAAATTGAATTTGAAAAATTTTTGTTTTTGAATTGATTTTGAAAATTTGAATCATTTTCATATTTTTGCCTTCCCTCGTCAGTGCTTCCCTAGCACGGATGACAGAAATATATACGATATAAGCTATGGGTTAAGCTTCCTTATGATTGTATTTAATTTACGCCCTATAGAATCCGATCGAAAATTGTTGAGCTTCAGCTGTTGCTGCTTCCCACGGATAAGGCAACGAAGACATGCAAATTCACCAAGCGAGGTGTTGGAGCTAGAGCACTCGTTTCGCTGCCGTGAAGGCTGCTGAAGTTCTGGAAGTGGCAGGAAATATGCTGCTCGCGACAACGAAACGATCAGAATTATCGTCACTTGCAGCTGGCCATCCGCAACACCGAAGAGTTGAACAAATTGCTGTTCCGTGTCACCACTGCTATGAGAAGTGTCTTTCCGAACATCCAAACTGTTTTGTTGCTGCCCAAGAAGATGGAAAAGAAGGCTTAAATTTCCAGCATATCACGTCGAAAAACCGTTCTTTTAAGAACGAAACATATGTTCATGAAGATTTGAGGAATTTTCACTCACTGATTTTAGTTCTATTTAATTTAGATTGATCTAATTGTTCGCTTCTTATCAAATAATTTTAACCGATCACCTCTCGCGCTGCTGTTCGCTTGTTGCTGCTGGACGCTGGTTGAGTTGGCCGTCTCGGAAGGTAAGAAGCAGCCAACAAATATACCAGCTCCAAGTAAATGTGTTCGGTCAAGCGTCAAAATAAATGAAACCATGGATTTAATCAAATGAAAGAGTTTTAGTAACATCTTTTGGATCTTAGCAACACAAATTTATCCATCACCAATGCTACAGTAATAATACGTAGCGTAATTTTTCTTTGGCAGCAAAAGGCGAACGGCACTGGTAACTTTGCTTTTTTGTTCAGACTGAAATTGAAATGCTCTATTTTATTTTACGTATATGATAGAATGAAGGACCATGAAAAATGGGTAAGCCGTTTCTTGTCGCTTGCTCTGGTACATAACACGTGGTAAGCCGGCGAACAGCATTATTCAAACGCTAGCTACTGAGCTACTGCCAACATCGTTTGCCAGGGCAAACGGAAGTCACGTTCGACTCGTGCACGTATTCATCGGCGGCTGACCGTGTGACCGTGTGTTGGAGCTGAAGCATTCATTTCGCTGCCGTGATGGAATATCTGGCTTCAGAAGTTCTGGAATTGATAGGAAATATTCTGCTCGCGACAACGAACCGATCAGAATTATCGTCACTTGCAGCTGGCTATCCGCAACAACGAAGAGTTGAAAAAATTGCTGTCCCGTGTCACTACTACTATGAGAAGTGTCTTTCCGAACATCCAAACTGTTTTGTTGCCGCCCAAGAAGACGGAAAAGAAGGCTTAAATTTCCAGCATATCACGTCGAAAAACCGTTCTTTTAAGAACGAAACATTTGTTTATGAAGATTTGAGGAATTTTCACTCACTGATTTTAATTCTATTTAACCGTTATGTGTGCAACAGGGTACCCGAGTACCTTTTCAGTTTTAAAATAGTTATAACTCATTCAGTTTAAAACATACGTCATTGAAATTTTGCGACATCGTAAAACTCGTTGATCTTAAGTAATTGAGGTATTTTTGATGCATATCCATAAAGGGGATTAGCCATGAGAGGCACTTGAATTTTTTTATTACGTAGGAGGGCGACAAGGGTACCCGGGTACCCATGATTTGCTATGTTCATAACTTTGGCTATCTTGAACCGATTTGGATGAAACCAGTGGCATTTGATTCGTACATTTATCTAGTTTTGATTAGATAAAACATTTGGCCATCAAATGACATGTAGTTCCCGGGAATCGGTAATTCCGGAGCAACGTCCGGTAAAACGTGGGAAGCCGTTTGTTTTGAAAGAATATCAGCTTTCGGCAAAGCTATCAGCTTTGAATTTGACATTGTGGACTCTTTTTTCATCTTATTATATAAATTGGTGACTTTAGATTGCATTGGCCATTCCAGAATTGGGTTTCTGTAGGGTTACAGATGGCCAGTTGGTTGCCTAATCCAATATTAGAATTGGTTTAGCGGATCTATTAGACGTTTTGAACCGATATGGCCAGTTTAGTACTGATTAATACTTTCGGAACTGGTTCCAAATGTATAACGGATGGTTCTACGTTTTAAACTGTTCTGAAAATGCATTATCTTGAGTTCTGCGGTATCATCTGTGACCCCGTAGAAACCATTTTCGAAACAACCAATCAAAATATATCGAAATGTAAAAAATATCACCTACCGAACTAATTCCAAGAACTTTGATACCCATATAATATAATTGACCATATTCTAATCGACGGTAAATTCTTCTCTGATGTTATAAATGTTCGCAGCTACCGCAGTGCGAATATAGATTCGGATCATTTCCTAGTTGCAGTCTGCATGCGCTCAAAACTCTCGACGGTGCATAACACGCGTCGAAGTCGTACGCCGCGACCTAACATCGAGCAGCTACGAGTCACCGGAGTTGCCCAGGAATACGCGCGGCAGCTGGAAGCAGCGCTACCAACGGAAGAGCAACTTGGCGCAGCAACTCTTGAAGATGGTTGGAAAGGCATTAAGACCGCCATCGGTAGCACTGCTCTAGCGGCACTAGGTACAATGAATCCGAACCGAAGAAACGATTGGTTCGACGGCGAATGCGAGCAATTAGTGCAGGAGAAGAATGCAGCACGTGCGAGAATGCTGCAACACCGTACGAGGGCGAATGTGGATCGATATAAACAAGCACGGGACAGGCAAAACTCGGTCTTCCGGAGGAAAAAGCGCCAACAGGAAGATCGAGATCGCGAGGCGATGGAAGAACTGCACCATGCTAACGATAAACGGAGGTTCTACGAGAAGTTAAACAACTTGTGCCGCAGGCCGATATGTGTCGAGACTCAGACGGTAATCTTCTCACGAACGAACGTGAGGTGATCGAGAGGTGGATGCAGTATTATGACGAGTACCTTAACAGCGATGTAGCTGAACAGGTGGAGGTGACGATATGGCAATAGATCTTGGAGCACGTGCAGAAGACGACAGAATACCAGCCCCTGACCTCCAGGAGGTAGCAGAAGAGATCGGTCGGCTGAAGAACAATAAAGCGGCTGGGGCTGATCAGCTACCTGGCGAGCTGCTGAAATACGGTGGTGACGCACTGGCTAGAGCGCTGCACTGGGTCATTGTCAAGATTTGGGAGGATGAGCTACTACCAGAGGAGTGGACGGAAGGCATCGTGTGTCTGATCTACAAAAAGGGCGACAAGTTGGATTGTTGCAATTACCGCGCAATCACACTGTTGAACGCCGCCTACAAGGTACTCTCCCAACTTTTATGTCGTCGACTGTCACCATTTGCAAAGGAGTTCGTGGAGCAATATCAAGCGGGATTCATGCGTGCCCGTGCCACCACGGACCAGATTTTCGCGCTTCGGCAAGTGTTGCAGAAATGTCGCGAATACAACGTGCCCACGCATCATTTATTCATCGACTTCAAATCGGCGTACGACACGATCGATCGAGATCAGCTATGGCAGATTATGCACTACTACGGATTTCCGGATAAACTAACGCGATTGGTCATGGCGACGATGGATCGAGTAATGTGTGTTGTTCGAGTATCAGGGGCAGTCTCGAGTCCATGTCCCGTCCCTTTGGATCTCGAAGAGGGTTACAGCAAGGTGATGGGCTTTCATGTTTGCTGTTTAACATCGCTTTGGAGGGTGTGATAAGAAGAGCGGGTATAGACACGAGTGGCACGATATTCACGAAGTCCGTCCAGCTTCTTGGTTTCGCTGACGACGTTGACATCATTACACGTACCTTTGAGAGGATGGCGGAAACGTACATCGGACTGAAAGCTGAAGCCAAACGGATTGGACTTGTCATTAATGTATCGAAAACAAAATACATGAAAGGAAGAGGTTCTAAAGAAGTGAATGCTGACCTCCCTCCCCGGATTCATTTAGACGGTGATGAAATCGAGGTGGTAGAAGAGTTCGTGTATCTGGGCTCACTGGTTACCGTAGACAACGACACCAGCAGAGAAATACAAAGACGCATTATGGCAAGAAATCGTGCCAACTTTGGACTCCGTAGGACGCTGCGATCAAACAAAATTCGCCACCGCACGAAGTTAACAATCTACAAGACGTTGATTAGACCGGTAGTCCTTTACGACCATGAGACATGGACTATGCTCGTGGAGGACCAACGCGCCCTTAGTGTTTTCGAACGGAAGGTGTTGCGCACCATCTACGGCGGAGTGCAGATGGAAGACGGAACGTGGAGGAGGCGAATGAACCATGAATTGCGTCAGCTGCTTAGGGAACCACCCATCGCTCACACCACAAAAATCGGTTGCCTGCGATGGGCTGGGCACGTCGTGAGGATGTCGGACGACAGCCTGGTTAAAAAAGTTCTCAATAACGATCCGACTGGAACGAGACGGCGGGGCGCGCAGCGAGCAAGATGGATCGATCAAGTGGAAGGCGACCTGCGGACCCTACGTAGACTACGTGGCTGGCGAATTGCGGCCATGGACCGAGTGGAATGGAGACGACTTCTTCGTACAGCAGAGGAAACTACGGCCTGGAGCTGATTAAGTAAGTAAGTAAGTTGATACCCATATTGCCTGGTTTTACTTCCAATCCTAGACTGGTCACCCATGGCCCCACAGGAACCTACTCCGGAATGGCCAACCTGATGCATCTCATTATATGAAATAGTTCATCGTATGAATTTTTAGATTTTTTATATCCGCATGACTGATTTTCCTGCAACAAAATCAGTTCTCTACCTCACAGCGGACACTCGCCGGAATTCCGGATTTTCGGGCCCCGTATGACTTTTAATGGCCAAATGGCCAAGTAATTCAAAACTAGATTAATTAACGAAACAAATGACACCTATTTCATAAAAATCGGTTTAAAATTGTTGATGTTATAACAATATAAATTTTGGGTTTTGTTGCTTGTTGCTGGTGGTTCATTTCGTTGCCGTGATGGCATATCTGTCTGCTGAAGTTCTGGAATTGGCAGGAAATATGCTGCTCGCGACAACAAAACGACCAGAAGCATCCCACGTCACTTGCAGCTGGCCACTTGGAGTGGTATTTCATCGTGATTCAGGACCATACACGAACGGCTTCGTTAATCGCATAGCTGCTGTAGCTTTCCGGCTGGTTCGTACCTGGTTAGCGGTTATCGGTACTCCAATTTACCGAACTGAGAATTACGTGAAGTGCGTTAGTGCAAGTTTATTGCAAACTGGAGTTATGATAATCAAACAATCGGTCCTTTCAAGGGACACACAACGATCGAAGAGTTTATTATATTTTCTTGCCCATACCATACCATACCATGCCCATACCATAATAACGCAGGCAACGAAGGAAAAGTTGAATTTTTCACCATTGCGGACCACCAACAAATGACGGAAATAAGTTTTCTGGCCACGGGCGACATTTTCTGCGATGTATACGTTATAATGTTTCTACTTTCTACGTTACGTATGTAGCTTGTATACATGAAGAATCGTATTATTACATACATGGATACATCCTACTATCGCTACAAAGAGACTTACGAGGTCCTACGTCACCTATGCGTTCGTGTCTTGTGCACAACCCCTCTGATTTTTTTGTTTAATTTCCTGTTTTGTATTCTACTAAGACGCTCCAAAAACTTCGGACAGTTGACATGTTTCTCACTTTTCTTATATTCTAATCCGAATTCCAAAATTGCAAATCGTAAACACATACACATACATAAATTGATACATACACACATGCACACACACATACATACATACATCCGGTTCGAAGGACCATATGATTTTACGCGGTCCAAAAAGCGACGGTAGAACTGTGGAATTTCGGGTCGGATGGAAGGAAAAACGCGAGGTACGCGGCCCATGGGCCACTGCTTGGGCTTCTCGTTGTCGTCCAGCAGTAGCACAAATTCACCAATCGAAATATTTGGTGCTGCATTTTGCCACTTTGCCATACGTTGAAGAGAAAGAATATATTTGTGAGATACATGTATGTAAGGTGCATGCAGGACTCTATATCTAGATAGAATTAACAAAAGGGCAAATGTCGCAAATGTAAACAAAACGAGTGAGAGTTATTTTTTGCTGGACCAGCATAGGAAAATCAACCCTCACTCGGTTTGTTTACGCTTGCGACATTCGCCCTTTTGTTAATTCTATATATCATATTCTTCATATATAGTCACTCTACTTCCCCCTTAACGACGAAAGTGTTGGCAACGCTGTCATGTGAAGCTGTCACAGTGCGCGATTATCATTGGCAACATTGCTCGCGTATCGGCCCCTTTTCCTGCAGACCCTTGGACAGGTAAGACGTACTTTGTTCACACAGCGCTTCCCCACGTCGAGTGATTTCTACAGCGCGATTTATAATGGCGTCTGGCATGAAACCTGTTATGCCATTGAGTATTCACAATATTCGTTCTGCCACCGAACACGAAATTGTTGCAAGACGCGTTGTAGGGGAAATGTGTATAATGTGCCCCCCCTAAGAATAAATGGATATATCTCCGTTATACTTCCCCAAATTAACATTACAACTACGTGTATATGTTGGTATTTAAGCTGACAACCAATTGCAATTGTTTATTTCATTTAGTATTGTGGAATAAACATGCTAGGAATTATTTAATAAAAGCACCTAAATGTTGTGTTTCTCGTCTACGCGGGGTAAAATGCCCCACCTGCGGTATAATATGCCCAATGCGTATTTCTACCAGTGACAGACCAACTCTATTTTGTAGAAAGTAAAACTATTTCCTTTGTTTTGCAAAATATCGTTATTTTATGTAAAATAAACCTAGTTTCGGCCTTCTGGTGCACTTTTTCTTTTCTGCGTGGGGCACATTATACTGCAGCTGTGGCGTTTTGTACCGGGTAGTTGAATTACCTAGGATTGGGACGTTGGTAATCAGGCTTGTTATTTCCTCACTCATTGTGCAAAAAGTGCAACTTTTTTTGTTCAACACAATGAGCAGAACTGCTTTCAGAAATGAGAAATAAATCCACACAATGAGAAACAGACTAAACACAATGAGAAAAACTGACGTGCAGAAAAACTTCTTAATGCGCTCTTTAAATGAGCAACTTTCGGTTTTGCTCCCGGTCCTCTCGGTAGCTACAGCAGTAATCGTGAAAACAAAACAACCGGCGCGCCTACAGCAACTATAGACTCAGAGGCGTCAAGACAATCAAAAGTCGTTAAATTTTGAATCTTAGCGGAGAATTGCCTTTGTTTATAATGGGACTTTCCTGTTGGTGCGCGTCAAGAAGCAAATGTATGGGAATTCAAATGTTGCCATATCTAAATAACATTTTTCGCACTATTGCCGTTGTGACATGATGACCATATGATGCAGTTGCGTTCACGGGCAGCCAAACTCAACTGAATATACTAAATGTAAGAATCATGATTCAACTGCATTAATGGATTAATATTTTTCTGATGGCAATGACCGCTACTGACAATCGTCGTTTTTTCTCAACGCACTACCCATGTTAAAACTACCCGTAGTTGTCATACGTCAGCGCATCGCACAACGTATTCAAAGTGTATTAACATTCTTCTCAATGAGTAGCACAGTGTACGGTTGCTCATACAACTGCGTTCAGCAAGAAAGAGCACAGTTAAAATGAAACGGAGCAGAATAAATCGTGTTGAAGACTGAGCACAGTTTGAATTTTTCTCTTCTCTTTTTTTCTTCTGAGGAGGTGCCATCCCTGTTGGTAATAAATTATTCCCACCACGATTGCTCTACAATACTAATTGAATTAAATAATGACAATTGGCTTCAACTTAGACCTGTTTACCTATGTTTATAGCCACATTTGCAGGGGGGCAAATTGCACCACCGCAAGTGGGGCATATTGGCCTGCTTTTACTTATTTGAAAATATTTATTTATTTATTTCAAAAAATCCATCTGACTGTTTGTCTTAATGAATAAAATAATTCTGGCTTCTATTGAAAACATTGACTAGTCGCTCTCGAAAAACATGAACTGAAACATTGAAGTCAAATAACTCAAACACTTCATTGAAACGTTGGCACATAATTCTGACAGGTTCATGAGCGCCAAATTGGCGGTTCCGCTGCTCTAGGTACAGAAAATTCCTTTGACGTAACTGCATAACAGGAGCATATATGTCCAACTGCTCCAGTAGCGAAGGACAGTCTACGTGGTTGGATAGAAGCTTCGCAGCGAAGACAGCTTGAGCAATTCGTCGTCTCAACTCCAAAGGCTGAATACCAAGAAGTCGGCAGCGATCTTCGTATGATGGCAAGTTCAGCGGGTCACTCCAAGGCAAATGGCGAAGCGCGTAGCGGATAAATTTCTTCTGCACCGTTTCTATTCTGTTGCACCAGTTGGCGTGAAATGGGCACCAAACAACAGAATTAGTTTCTAGGATCGATCTCACAAGAGAGCAATAGAGCGATTTAAGGCAGAGAGGATCACGAAACTCATCGGCAATTTTGAAAATAAATCCTAGCTGGCGGTTAGCTCTTGAGATGATACTTTCGTAGTGGCTCCTGAATGTTAACTCGTTATCTAGCAGCACTCCCAGGTCTTTGACACATTGCACACGGTGGAGACAGTGGCCCGAAATAGTGTAGTTATGTTCGATTGGCCTACGCTTTCGGTGAAACGAAATTATGTTGCACTTGTCTATACTTAAAGTTAGACAGTTTGTTGCACACCAGCTCACAAAAGAATTCAGGTATTCCTGTAGTTCCACGCAGTCGCTTTGGCACGTGATGACTCTAAAGATTTTTGTATCGTCAGCATAAAACAACCGACAGTCCTGCGGAAGCAAAAGCTTATTAAATGCTAAAGCAAATCAAGCGTTTCATACCGTTATTTTTGGCAGGGATGTGTTTTTGAAGTTCACTTTACGCAATCGAATCGCAACAACCGGTTATTTACAGATTTTGACAAGAAAATAGCTTATGGAAATAACGCCAAAAGTTACATCGGAAGCTGCTCAAAAACAAATTTATTTTTGTTTTGTTTTTACAGCATGTGACAACTGTCATACTTGCATAGTAGGCTAGTTCCATCAAATACTATGGTTTCTGGGTGGTTTTGCATTTTGATTTCGTTTGCTTAGCGAATAACGAATCGGGGGGGCACATTGGTCAGGGGGGGCACGTTATACACAATTCCCCTACGTGTTCCCATCTGGTTAGGGATCCGATGTTACGTTCCAACTGATTGATCTCGGGCACGGCACGAAGCGGGCGACCGACGAGAAAATGGGCCGCTGTGAGAGGTTGAGGATCGCTCGGGTCACTGGAGAGTGGAGAGATTGGCCGGGAGTTCATACAGGCCGACACTTGAGCGAGTACGGTACTCAACTCTTCGAAAGTGAAACGAGCATCGCCACCGATTTTGCTCAGGAACCCCTTCGTCACCCTTATTCCTGCCTCCCAGAGGCCACCGTGGTGCGGCGATCGTGCAGGAATGAACTTCCACTCAATTCCTTTGTTTGAGAAGAAGTCTACCACCTTATCGTCTTGCTCGGCTTCGTTGATGTGTTGGTACAGCTCACGGAATTTTCGGGCAGCTCCCCGAAGGTTGGTAGCGTTGTCCGAGCAGAGTCTGCTTGGCAATCCATATCGGCTGCTAAAGCGTGTGGAAGCAGCGATGAATGCGGATGTGCTGAGATCCGAAACTGCTTTAAGATGCACTGCGCGGATGCAAAAGCACACGAACAGTGCGATGTAGCCTTTGCTAGATGTAGCGCCCCGTGTACGGCGACTAATGATATTGATTGGCCCGGCATAATCGATGCCGGTAATGGAGAAGGGGGAATTCGGTGTCAGGCGATCGCTAGGTATCTGTCCCATTAGTTGATGCAAGGGTGCTGGCTTCGCATGTACACATTCGACGCAGGCTCGACAAGTCTTGCGGGCAGCACTCGTTCCTCCAACAATCCAAAAACGTCGTCGTACAGCAGTCAGCAATGATTGCGGACCACAGTGAAGCTGCTCGTGATGCTCGTGATGGAGAATGAGTGCGGTGAGAAGTGAGTTGCGCGGCAGCAAGATTGGATGTTTCGTACCGTAGCTGAGCTCTGAGAGCTGCAGCCTACCGCCCACCCTGAGGAGATGCTGATCGTCCAGATATGGTTTTAGCTGGCGAAGTGAGCTGCTGAGATTTACCTCTCCATTGCGTTCTAGCTGATTGATTTCCTTCTGGTAATGCTGGCTCTGTACGTGGCGTATGTAGACTTGCATGGCGCTCTTGATCTCTTGTGGTGTTAGACGATCGGTTACTCTCTGCTCTCGATGTGGAAATCGTAGCATACGCGCTATGATGCGTAGTAGAATTGTGAGATTCGAGTAGTATCGGGATAGCATATCTTCAAGAAATTGGTTTTCGTACACAACCAAATATGCCACTGCAGTCGATCGTTGTTCCCTTTCCACCTGTCGCTGCTGGGTGACGTCGAGTGTAGAGGTAGCTTCGTCGGTATAGGATGATTCGCTCCAGCTTGGGCCATGCCACCAAAGCGAATTATTGATCAATTGCTCTGGCAGTATAATATGCCCCACGTGAGATCACATCGGCTGGGTTGTTGTGTGTGTCTGATGCCAGTTGATTGCTGGTAGGAGTGTGGTGATCTCGGCCACCCGGTTGGCGACAAATGTTTTCCACCTTGAAGCGCCGCTATGGATCCATGCCAGTGCAACCGTTGAATCCGAAAAAGCTCGAACCTCGTGGAAAGGTATAGGATTTGCCTTCGTCACGTTCGCTATTAGTCATGCCAAAATCACAGCCGCACACAATTCCAATCGGGGTAACGTTGTTCGTCCATTCCCAATCGGCGCCGTTTTGGATTTCGCACACAGCAAATGCGATGATGTATTGCCGCACTTGTCTATAGCCCGAATGTAGACGCAGGCACCCATCGCTCGTTCAGAAGCATCACTGTAGCCGTGCAGATTGATGCGAGAGGCATGTTGGATGCAAATCACACGACGTGGTACCTGTAATGAGTGTAAATCGGAAAGGCTTTGCACAAATACTAACCAACTTTGAACCAACTCACCCGGGGGAGTTTCGTCCCAGTTTACCTTCAGTTCCCACAATTGCTGCATGACCATCTTCGCTTTGATGACGATCGGAGCTAGTAAGCCTAGCGGATCGAAGATGCTGGCGATTTGCGAGAGCATGGTCCGTTTTGTGGGCTGAAAGATCTTATTCGTTGAGTTGAAGAACTGGAACACGTTGCTGCACGGCTGCCAGTGGATGCCGAGCGCCTTTATGGTGTGGGTTAGCATTGGGCGATACTGCGAGAAGTATCGATATTCGAATATCGATACAAATTTTCAAAAAGTATCGATCCGACTGAAATATCGGGCGGCAAGCATCGATACCAGTGGTATCGATATTGGTATCGATACACTGGCAGGGTACACGCAACCCCAAAGAAAACCATAGTTTTGTTTAAGTTTATTAAGCTAAATAAGCTTAATTTTTAGAAAATTATATGCGTGTGCTTTTGCTGCTGTTGATTCTCTTTCCTACTCATACGAAATCTCGTTAGGAACGAAATAATAGCTGATGTCGCACTGGTCAGGCCTGCGGTTTTAAACTCTTTTGACCGGAAACTGCAACGAATTGCTCAGGATTGCTAATACATTTATTAGAAAATCTAGCGGAATGATGGAAATAAAAAATAAATTTTAAAAATCGAACAAAAAATACAAATCCGTTTTCTTAAGTCGGTAAACCGATTTTTTGCCAAATTGACCGGTCACCGGCTTTGCAAGTGAAAAACCGGCCGGGCCGGCCAGAAATCGACCACTCAGCAACCTTACAGACAAAAATGCTAGAAATGGAACTTATGAATATTAAACGAGGTAACCATATCGGTCGAACTAAAAAATCAGAACATTTTCTGCCCAAACATGCGGATTAAGATTTATATTCGACAAACCAACTAATTTAACCCCCTTCCACTTCTGTTTACGCTACAGAAGGTACAAGCCATACAAAACTGGACAAATATGATGACCGTGAGAATGTACCTCTACAACCATACAGATAACCAAATTAAACACTTTTCTCTACAAGTGTTTTGGAGACTTCAGATCAGCGATGACCAAACTGCCCCTTTTAGAAATGATTCGTGCGACTTGCGGATTGTATTGAGGTGGAGGAGAATTGTAAATTATTTTTTTAATGGCTGAGGGTATATCTAATTTAACCGAGGTGCCTCGTGCTCGTGCGCGCTGTGGAGCCAAATGCTTTCTAGTATGAACGCTATGGCGAAGTTAGCTAATCTTAACTATCATGGAAATTGCACCGAAAACATCGAAACAGTAAACATCGAAACATTAAAATAAATGTAGAACGTAACACTTGCTGAGACAGATGAAAGTTAAACATTGCTGAAATTTGTTTGCTATATCAAGAACTCGCAAGTCAGTTTCAACCTGGTGTCGATGGTGCATTCGTACAACATGCCAGCCGGCAGGTGTACGATGGGAATCTTTCAAAGTAGTGCCTGCAGCTCGTGGTTTATACGTCTGGACCGCTCTCTGCTCCCAGTTACCAACACCTTGCGTTCAAATACGGCAAATGCACTTATATTTTGCGTACGGTTTATGCTCCTTGATCGAAATCACTTACGAAGGGAAAAGTAGACCAGATATAGCTAGAATGCGTCGTTGAATCTGCTTACTCGTATTATTAATGGCGGTTGCCAGAGATCCCTAATTTATGAATTCATCAACCCCTTCCAGTTCATCTCCGTCAAAAGTCACTCCATGCACTCAGGGTTTCTTCACTTAACAACGCGGTTGACGGCCTAGCGTATCCAACGACATCCATCTTCGAGTGCCAAGACAGCTAGCTCCATTGAGGAAAGCAAAGCTTCACTCAGCAAGTGCGAGTAGTTCTCAGCAACTTGCGAGTTGTCTAATTGATCGCATTTGAAATTAATTTTAAAATCGGAGCAGGAATTGCACTTGAAATTTTACTTAAAATTGAACTTGAAATTAAATTTGATATTGAACTTGAAATGGGAACTGAAATTTAACTTAGAATTAAGCATGGCATTATGCTTAAAATAGAACTTCAAATTGATATTGTGCTTTGCAGCTGTACCTGGATTAATCCAGATTATTTTCTCTAATGCCAATGTATATGACAAAACAAAACAGCAACATTGCAGTTGTTACTCTTTCTCACTCACAACATTCGCATTGTCGCAGTTTTTGTGCCAGTCGCACTTTTAGACTGCGGTGTTCAGTAAGGTGCAAAATGCGGGATATTGATGATCAAATGATATTGGACTTCAGTTTGCATCAATTTCAACTTAAATTTGAACTGGAATTAAGACTTTAAATTGAACTTAAAATTAAACTAAAAGTGGAACTTGAATTTGGATTTCAAATTACACTTAAAATTGAACGTTAAACTTAAGTTTGGGCCAATTCAGACTACAATATATAAATTGGACTTGAAATTACACATGAAATAGAACTTATAATGAGACATGAAATTGAACTTGAAATAGGACACAATAGAGAACTTAAAATTTTACTTGTAACTAACCTTGAATTGGATGTAAAATTTGACTAGAAATTATGCTTACAACTTTGCCAGAAATTGGAGTTAAATCGGACTTAAAATGGAACTTCGAATTGAACTTGAAATAGGATTTGAAATTGAATTTGATTTTTTACATCGCCCAAGAAATCCGACTTGAAATTGGATTTCAAATTGAAAATGAAGTTTTACTTAAAATTTGATTTAAGACTGGAACTAGGAATGTATCTATTTTTGCAGAGTTAGTTTATTTATCGAAAAAAATTAGCCGCCGTACTTTTAATTAGGTACACCTCTTATTTTAATTTCTATAAGTTCGAGGTGGTGAACGAGTTTGTATACTTCGGGTCGTTGATGACGTCGGATAACAACTGCAGCAGAGAAATGCACCTCACCATTCTTGTCGGAAGTCGTACTTACTACGGATTCTACAAGACCATAAAATCTGGCAAGCTTCATCCTTGTACCAAATGTACCATGTACAAAGCGCAAATAAGACCGATAGTCTAAGGGCACGAAACGTGGTCAATGCTCGACGGAGACTTGAACGCACTGCAGCGGCCATGGCCACTTTTGGACGTTGTGTGCTTAGGATCATCTTTGGTGGTGTATGGGAGTACGGTGTATGGAGGAAAAACATGAATCACAAGCTGGCGCAGCTTTTCGGCGAACCCAGTATTCAGAAAGTTGCTGAGACTGGAAGGGTACAATGGGCGGGACATGTTGTGAGAATGCCGGAAAACAATTCCGTAAAAATGATGTTTGCCTCGAATTCGGTTGGTACAAGGTGCAAAGGTACGCAGCGTGCTCGACGGTTAGACCAAATGGACTCCATTTAATGGAGCAAGTCCTGGAAAGTGTGGGACATTCGAGAAATTGGAGGCGAACAGCCATGGACCGAGTTTTTTATGCAGGTGAAATCCTAACGGACATCGCATTAGTATAAGTAAGGTTATTAATTAGGATAAGTATTTTAGTTTCTCTAGCTTTTACTATAAAGGTATCGATACAAATATCGGCGTTTTAGCATCGATACTGACCGGTATCGGGACACTCAGTATCGATCCAAAATATCGATGTATCGGCCCAAAAGTATCGATTTTTTCGATACAGATACAGTATCGCCCAATGCTAGTGTGGGTATTGTTGAGTTCGATGGGTAGCTGCATTTCGATGTCTTCGGCGGGAACATCTTGTAGAACTGCTGCACTATTTGACGCCCACTTTCGCAGGTGGAAGCCAGCTGAGGCGAAAATGTTGGTCACTTGTTGTCGTAGTAAAACTGCTTCTTCTTCGGAGTCAGCTCCTATCAGCACGTCATCGACGTAGGTGCCCTTTTCTACCTTCTCAACCGCTGTCGGATACTGCTGTCTGTGTGATTCCAATAGCTGCTGCAGGCATTTTGTTGCCAAATACGATGCACTCTTCGTCCCATAGGTGACGGTGTTTAACCGATACGCTTGCATAGGCTGGTCACTGTCCCACCTCCATACGATGCATAAATGATCTTCGTCTGCCAATTTTATCATGCGATACATTTGCTTGATATCGCCGGTGAACACAATTTGCGGAAAACGAAATCGTAGAAGAATGTCCAGTAGTACTGGACCTGCCATAAGAATATCGTTAAGAGACAGGCCACTTGCGGTCTTCGCTGCGGCATCATAGACGACACGATATTTTGTTGTGAAACTAGATTCCTTTACGACACAATGGTGAGGTAGATAGATAGCATCGTGTGGAGGATTCTCGATGAGTGTCATATGGCCGGAGTCGAGGTACTCACGGAGAAACGCATGGTATTCAAGTTTCAGATGAGTGTTCCGCTGCAGCTTTCGCTCGATGTGGCTCAGTCGTCTTTCGGCTATTAGTCTTGACTCACCCAGTAGAGTCGGAGAATGTAGATACGGTAAGCTTACAATGAGTTTACCATAATCGTCTCGTATGGTGTGTTTGTAGAAGTGCTCTTCGCATCGTTTTTCTTCGTCGCTAAGATGAGGTGAAGAGGCTGCATCTTCCTCCAATTCCCAAAAGCGTTTTAGTTGTTGGTTGAGGCTGTCGTCAGTGGTAGACAATAAGCACGTCGAGGTCGTCTTGTGTGGAATAGTATCTCGATATCGACCAGCAACTACCCACCCTAACTTGGTATTTTGTAAGGTAGGCAGGCTATCGTCGGAACTTAGCGAGATTTTTCCAGGCTCGAGTAGCTGGAAAAATAATTCAATGCCAAGAAGTACGCTAATCTTACCGGGGCGATGAAATAGTGGATCGGCCAGAGTGATCGAACCCGGAATAGGCCAACCGTCGGTGTTCGCAGGTTTGACTGCCCAGCTAGCACCAACTCGTATATCAATGTACGAACACTATCGTAAATATCTCCTAACAAACTCGAAATCGTAAATAAAGCTGGATAAAGTTGATTTTCTGTCGTACATAATGATAATGACTGACCTACATACGATTTTCTGCACAAAATCATAGAGTAGTACGGAGTGACTCGCGCTTAATCGGATATTATCGTATATATATCTATCTATATATATAAAAATGAAATGCTGTTCGTGTGTCCGGTATAGACTCGCAAACCGCTCGACGAATTTTGATGAAACTTGGCATATACATTGCGTATGATGTGAGGAATGTTGTTAGCATGGTTTTGTTCAATTTCTGTATGTGGAAGTTTTCAAAATTTCGAAAATACTACATATGGAACAAACTTCGTTTCAATCGCATACATTCACTACTGTCGAGAAAGTAAAAACATCAAGCAATCTCATGTCAACACCATTTAATTTGTTGAATTTTACAAACCTAAAATCAAAGCTTTTGCAGCATTGTCTGTATTTTACAAAACTTAACATAACATTTTAACACTTTAAGACAAACAAGGGAAACAGAACGTACACTCAAGTACTTTTTTTATACGGTTTGTTTTTTCGAATATTGAGAACGGGGCTATTTAGGGACCATTCATTTATTTCTCAATACATTTGGGAGAGGTCCGACATTCGTCACGTGTTTTGTAAATAGTTCCTAAATTGCACCGTTCTTGAGTAATCGAAAAAACAAACTGTGTAAAAAAAGACTCGAGGGTAGAGAGATTAAGAGAAGAGCTGAAAGTGTTGAGCAGCGAGCGGAGAGAAACGAAGGAAACGGTATAGACTCGCAAACCGCTCGACGGATTTTGATGAAACTTGGCATACGCATTACGTCTGATGTGAGGAATGTTGTTAGCATGGATTGAGACCCCTCCCCCTCTAGATGGGGGGCACCCATACAAATGATAAATAAATTTCTGCATAACTCGGGAACTAATCAAGCAAATGGCACCAAATTTGGCATGTGAAGCTTTTTGGAGGCAGAAACTTTGTCTATGGTAGATTAAGACCCCTCTGTCTTTTAAGAGGGGGGCTCCCATACAAATGAAACACAAATATCTGCATAACTCGACTGTTATACAAGCAAATGGCATTAAATTTGACATGTGGGACTTTCTAGAGACAGGATTTTTTTCTGTGGTGATTTGAGATCCCTCCCCTTTTAGAAGGGGGGGCTCCCATACAAATGAAACAAAAATTTCTGCATAAACCGACTGTTAATCAAGTAAATGGAACCAAATTTAACATGTGAGGGTTTCTAGAGACAGGATTTTTTTCTAAGGCGGATTAAGACCCCTCTCCCCTCTGGAAGGGAGGAATCCCATACTAATGAAACACAAATTTCTGCATAACTCGACTGTTAATCAAGCAGATGGAACCGAATGTGGCATATGGGGGTTTTTGGACGCAAGTTTTTTTTCTACGGTTGTTTGTGACCCCTTCCCTCTCTGGAAGGGGGGGGGGGGGGATAGCTCTCATACAAATTAAACAGAAATGTTTGCGTAATTAAAAAAGTAATCGAGCTCGAGAAATATTAGATTCTTCCATAAAACATTAGTCAATAACAATACCTAGACTACCAATACCAAAAACTAGATGATTCCGTCCATACGAAAAGATAGAATAAATTTGGAACAAAATTGTTAATAATAAACCGGTGAAGCCTAGATAATGGGTCAAATTAAATAAATGTGAGAAAAGGTAATAATTATTTTAAAAACCAAATTGAAGAAAAAATTCATTGTTGAAATGAAAATATAAAGAAAAAAAAATGTTGAAATTACTCTAACTCTATGGTTTCTGACCAGTTTTCAACTGTTTTCAAACGAACTTCACTGATATTTATTGCAATTTTGAAAACCTCGCTATTTTAAGGGTTAGTAATAAAACTAAAATTGCTTCGTGGTTTCACTTTTGTATCTTCGTGCAACGTAAGAACTATTGAACTAATAATGTAAAGTATATACTAGGGAGGCTCTGTAGCCGCAAGGTTACCGAGTCTGCTTTGACAAGCGAATGATCGTGGGTTCGAATCTTAGTAGAATCAGGCCATTCGATGTCAAAGTGACTTTAGCATGGGTTTATTCTCTGGCCCCTCATCACCCTTCCTTCATGCTGAGTTCTACATTATCCCGAAGACGCTTCTTATGGTTAGTATACTGGTATGAGGACCTAATGAGGTAATGGTTTTGAACCTTAGGAGGACTCACCAGTGCTAACTATAACGAGGTGAAACAGGTTTGGTATAGTAGGACATGCATCGAAGCATGGTTAAAACCCTCAACACATAAGCACGCATAAAAAAAAAATAAGCTTATCGTTTACTCAATAATGATAAAGCACATAAATGCAGTGCAGAATACAGCATACACCCAGGCAACATTACAATAGATCAATAATGTTGTGGTCAAAGTGATAAGCCTTTGTATGGGCTTAAAAAAAAGTATATACTGGACACTATCACTTATTGTTCTTACAAAATAAAATTTTTTTCTTTCTTTCGCAGCTGTTGGTTGCAAGATTACAATTACCTTCAGCATTATGCATCTACCCCCTTTTTAGAATGGCGCAGCAACACGCGCCGGGTCCTCTAGTACTTATATAGTCGTAACACTCAACATTATTCGTAATCACGTATATCGCCTCCAAAATAATACGGATATGCCAATTTTGCGCATGAAATAGGATTTATTTAGCATGTATATCTGTACGTAATGCTGATTTTTACCTTTTTTATACATATGAAAATGCTAGCTGGGTGGGAGCGTATTTGTAGTTTTTTCGAGCACCATGCAGGGGACTGTTGTACGATAGTCCGTGCATCGGGATACCACGATGATTTGCGCGCATTTGTTTGCATGCGCGGGAGTAGATGAAATGCCTTCTAGATTCATGTCTGCTTCCAGTAGGTCGAGATCAAGTTCCCTACAGAAAGTCTGGCTGATAAAGTTCACTTATGACGCACAATCCAGAACGGCGCGGCAGGCATGAGGGCGTCCATATTTGTCTAGGACATTAATTGACATGGTGGCTAGCAGAACATTGGAGGCGTCAAACTTAGCAGCGGAATCAAGGGCCGAAATCAAAGATTGGGCAGCCGGACTACCACTTGAGTGAGCAGTATTCGATGTGGAGGGAATTTGTAGATCTTGACGGGTGAGGGCAAAATGCAGAAGGGTGTGATGGTGTGAACCATATTTGCGGCAGTTACCCGATTTGCATGCTTCACCCGCATGCCCTTTTAGGCAATTAGGGCACAGTCGGTCAGCACTTGCTGCAGCGAGCCTTTCCTCTGGGCTCATGTGGATAAACTTACCGCACTGATAGAGCGGATGGGGAGATTTCGCACAGACGTCGCAGTTCGGTATAGACCAAATCAAGGTGACGTCGTCTGGCAGATACTGGCGCCCTTGTTTACAAACAGATCGCAGAGACCAAAAAAGTTTCAGCTGTTAAACGGCAAGTTTGTTGTTTAAATAGCATTAGGACTAAATTTTAAACGCCATTATGCCTGTAACATGCTAAAACACACGCTACTTTTGCTATAAACGAAAAGAAAAATTTTCCAAAATGTAAACAAGGGCGCCAGTATCTGTCAATTGACGGTATGATGATTTGGTCTATTGTATTTGTGGCGACGCACAGTGGGGCAGATTGACCCGGCGCTCGGACAAAACCTCATAACTTCTTTCATATGCTTCATAGAGCTTTATTGTCTTCAGCAACATTGTTTGTTATAAAATTTCGCATCTTTCTGTAAATTTTAAGTAGTTGTATTTTTATTCCTATAGATGGCGTTGAGATCTAACTTTTTAAATAATGACTGTAGAAATATTGTGTCTTCAGAAAAAGTGTTTGTCCTGTAAAGTTACGTAAAGTTACTGAACATACCGAAATTGTAGGACTTACGGGAATCAAGTTATAAATATTTTAAATACTCAAACACTTTTTTTTAAGTATGTAGTCGAAATTGGTAGTCTGACGACCTCCTATACAAATTATCACAATCTGTATATCAAGAGTAATTTAGTATTATTATTCTGGTATAGGGTAAATCAACCATTTGTGGACCTTTCGGTAAATTATTTTGAACTCCTAACGCTAAACACCCAACCAATGGCACTTACAATATTAGTAACTTTCGAATAAGCCTAAATATATCAATTTCTGATGCAAATCTCTATATTTTACATTTTTTTTTAAAACAGATTGGAATGTCCATTTTCCTTTTATGGGCCCTTGTGGTTTACAATAGAATAACGACCGGGTCCATTATAGGAATTTTAGTGTATTTTGCATGGAGAGAGTCCGGTAATGGCGACATTTTTTGCATTGTATATAATGGACCTACTTGTTGAAAACGTCAATTTTAAAGCATTAATAATGAAATGCAGCTAAAATTTTATTAACTCAAATGTGTGTTATGTTTAGTACGTTCTGTTTCATGTTATATATACTCAGAAATAAGAAGTATAAGCTAATAAATACCGAAATTTTATCCGAGGGTCCATTACAGGTAGAGGGTTTACTATATAGGTTAACTTACCCTACTATCTGCTTTAGTGCGTTCATGTAATTTTTTTAATTCATTAGTTTGGCCATACGCAGCAAAAGGATATGAGTGGCGAGATAGGCTGTCATCGGCCTCAGCCAAATCCTGGCAGAAGACACAAAAAATAACGAGTAACTGACAGAGTATAGCAATCCGTTTATCCTGCAAACATGTATCAACATGTTCGACTCTAAATAAACAAAATGGAGGCTAGTTCAATCGAGCTGAAAGTCCAACCGATCATATTCTACTGCCAACTTGACTTGAAACAGAGCTAATTGGGAAAAAGCTGTTAAGTGGTCGCCTTTACAATGTCCTGAATTCCCCTTATCGACTCCGATGTATCTCATAACGATAATAATGTCTTACATACACAAGCATAACTATTTAACGTACAGCAGGAATGAACTTCGCACTGGCGCGCGCATTTACTAATTTGAAGCCCAAAATGCCGGAAAACATGCATGCGGAAAACTTGAATATCTCCGAACATCGCAACTAGTAGCAGCTAATTTTTTGCTTATTACCAGTTAAGACCTTGAATGTTGATTTTATGGTAGTGTCAGAGCGGAAATCTGTGGAAATATTTTTCTACACACTATTGAAAATTGACAAAAATAACAAATATTTTGTTCTAAAATACTACGTCAGAACAAAGCCTATTAGTAAAAAATCTGTCTTAATATCACCTAAACTATTAGTTTATAATCCCATTAATGTGAATTGTCCTTAGAAAGTATAGAATTTTAAGCAGCATGGTAGCCAGATACTAAAAGATTAAGTGATATTTATTTTTTCATTTTCCAATATTTTTTTTCACTGTGTTTCACCTTCTTTAATGCCTATTGAAAAACTACTTATTAAAACAATTTATGTATATTTCTTATAGATAATTTGTCTACTATACGTAGAATATTAAGTTTGATAGAATATCTCAAATAAAAATTTTGAGGTTTTGTCCGAGCTTTTTCGGGTTCTGCCCCATAGTGCGACGAGAGCGGTTGCTCCCTTATACTGCGGTTTCACGAAAGGCCTGCTGATGGCAGCTGTTCGTTGTTTGATAGGTTGTGCAGCTTGCAGAGCAAAACTGCGCGAGTCGATGAATACGAGGAACACTTTCAGAGTGATGGCAGTTTCCTCCATATCGGCAGCCTTTTGATACCAAAGCTGTTTGGTTTCTGAGTCCAGTTTTCGGACCAGGATAAATAGCAACCAAGTATCACGATCCTCTTGTTGCATGGCTTGAAAGGCACGAACAACCTCGTCGGAGACATCATGCAATGAACGCAACGCTTGAGCAGACAGTACCATCATGGCTTGTTGGTTGAGAAAGCGTTCGATGTGCTTGTGAGCTATCTTGAGTGGCTCACCGTAGCAGGCTTTGAGCTTTGCCAGAGCAGGAGCGTAATTCGAATCTTCAATTTTCAGATGGGAGATGAGCGATGGGTTTCCGTCAACCATGCTCTTGAATAGATCGATGAAATACTGCCACTCGAGATAGTCCCCGGAGAAAGGGGGGAGGTTCATGCGGGGCAGCTTGAGATCGGACAGCGGTGTGAGGGCATGGGCGTTATCTGCGACAGCAACGGATGTACTCGTACCAGCAGCCATTCTACCCGACATTGCATGGAGTAGTTCGGCTTGCTGTTGTGCAAGCTGATTAATAATTTCACTCTGCGAAGGAGATTACTCTTCTTGACTGCGGTCGCGATTCTGCACTGGTTGTAACACTTTCGCAAGGCGATTCTTCAGCCCAATGTAGGCCTTTTCAAAAGTACACTGGTTTTGCACAGCGTCAAAGTATTTTTCTTCATCTTCACAAATGTCCAGAATCCTTTTGTGCACTGTACCATACGCAATCCAAATATCACCGAGCACTTCGAGTTCGGTTTGCACCTCGATTTCGTCAGCTGCTTGCGTCTCTAGTCCCTTCACAGTTTCAGCCACACGTTTGATACGTGGCTCAAGAGATTTTCTCTCGCGAATCAATTTTTCCATCGTGAGAAATCACACAATTGTTCGCCTTTTGTCCCACAAAGGAAACACTATCGATCACTGTGCCACGGATTGGCAGAAGCACTAATTGGCCGTAGAAATGGCAGGCAACGGGGCCAACACTCGCGACACAGAATGATCGACACTACGCGTTTCACGTCGAGAACTTTCGCGCATCCGGTTCGACGGACCATATGATTTTACGCGGTCCAAAAAGCGACGGTAGAACGGTGGAATTTCGGGTCGGATGGAAAGAGAAACGCGAGGCACGTTCAAAGTAACAATATTTAACTGATCGATTTATTATTACCAACTGGCTCTTATATAGGTAATCGGCTGTGTGAGGCACAGCTCGCAAAGGACAAAAGATATACAATTTGCATAGCAAAAAAATGAATAGAGTTATAGAGGCTTTTCAAAGCACAAAATCAAATCGAATTATACTGATTGTAGCGTGGACGAACACTCCTTAAATTCCGCCACGACACACGCATACATGCGTACATGCACTCATACATCATACATAAATTGAATACAACCCAAGTAACAACGGTAGTTGAATTGCAAGAGGAATGGCTGTTTACGGGTTGGTTTAAGGCGATCAAAGCTGCATAAGATAAGCAATTAAATGGTGGTATTGGTGGTAAATAAGCGATGTTTAAGCTACTTCAAGTTTTTCAAACCACTTCTCTCCCAAAAGCTGATAAACAAGCTTAATAGCGGACTTTTATACTAAAAAATCTGCTTCAAAATAGCCATAAACATCAAACCATTTTATGGCTGCTTAAAGGTGTTAAAGTGTAGAGTGGAAGCTTTCATTAGGCTCACAGCTTTCAAACTACTTTAAGGCTGCTTAGGGGTGTTAAAGTGGCTTTACAAACTTCTACCAAGTTTTAATTCGGCTCATAGCACACATACTGTCAGGTCATAGAATTTCGCAATTCGATTGACAGCAAAAGTTTGTCAGTTATCGACATTATCGACTGCTTCACGCTAGGCGAGCTAGGTTTCAGGTGTAAAGATATTCTCACTGTCTGTTCTGCAGATGCAAATGGGGCGGATCATATGATGAGTGCTTATGGATCAAACGAAGCCGGGTTCAATTCCCGGAAAAGAGACAAAAAGCGTCACACACACACACACACACACACACACACACACACACACACACACACACACACACACACACACACACACACACACACACACACACACACACACACACACACACACACACACACACACACACACACACACACACACACACACACACACACACACACACACACACACACACACACACACACACACACACACACACACACACACACACACACACACACACACACACACACACACACACACACACACACACACACACACACACACACACACACACACACACACACACACACACACACACACACACACACACACACACACACACACACACACACACACACACACACACACACACACACACACACACACACACACACACACACACACACACACACACACACACACACACACACACACACACACACACACACACACACACACACACACACACACACACACACACACACACACACACACACACACACACACACACACACACACACACACACACACACACACACACACACACACACACACACACACACACACACACACACACACACACACACACACACACACACACACACACACACAGAGAAAATGCTTAGTTTTCGAAACTGAGTCGAATGGCGCCCGCAGGACCTTCTTTCGATTTTCGGTTTTCCGGGTGATTTCTATACCTTTATACTATATTTTCATATAGAAGAAAGGCAAAACCATATTTTTTAGAAAAAATGCCTGTAGCTTTAGAACCGAAGGAGATAACGACTTGATTCTTTCAAACAAATTGTGCGTTTTCCATGCGTGTGAAAGTGCTCAGAAGGCACGATTTGTGAGAAATAAACACGAAAAAAGATATAAAGAAAAAACGGATTTTTTAGGTCCACCCCGACTAAAAAGCTTTAAATAGATCCAGTCCATCAACCATAATAGATAGAACTTTTATTTCTTTAGCAAAGTTACTTAAAATTTAATGTTCTTTAACGTTGCTAAACATTTTATTCAGCTAGTTTAAGCCATAAAAAAGTTTATATTTTGCACTCGTTTAATATGATGGTCACCTTATCATATACACCAAAAAATGAGAAAGTTAAAATAATAAATTTACTCTGAACATACTATATACCTAGGATTAACGGTTTTAGCGTAATTACGTTTGTGCACCTAGATTTGGGTTTCATCCCATAATGTGCCGTACGAATACGGATTTGTATCACTGTACGTAACATGAGAAGGCGATACAAAGCCTATAATAGTCTAGTAAACTCTGCCGCCAGTAGAAAGCGTTGATGGCATACTTTTTACTCATGTATCTTGTTCCTTTAATAATCTAAGACTATGCCCAGTTTTGAGTTCTGGAGTCTTCAGTAACGTACTTACACACACGTATTGCTCAAATTTGTTGAACAGAGTTGATTGGTACACGGAGAAAAATGTATGGCAGAAACAACCATATTTTAGGTTGCTTCAAACAGCTTTTCACATTGAAATTTGCATAAATATATACTTGGTTACTTTGACAAACCGCGATGCTTGAAATTAACTAAAATATTAGGTTGTTTTTGCTTTAGGAATTAACTTCAATTTAACAAATATTTGCTTGAAATAACCAGAATCTTGGTTGTTTGGTTTTTACAGTTGATATCTTTTAGGTAATATCAACCAAACTTTACAGTTTAATCTAAACAGATTTTAGTTTAAAACAAACGGATTCATCTTTTAAGTCAAACATTGAAACGTTTGAAACAAACTAATATTGTTTCTTGAAATAAACCTGAAATGAACGTTAAACGTTAAACAGCTTTTAGTTTAAAACAAACTGATTCGTCTTTTAAGTCAAACATTGAAATGTTTGAAACAAACTAATACCGTTTTTTGAAATAAACGTTGAATGTAACCAAAAATTTTGTTTGCAACAACCAAGAAATTTATTGAAACAATTTTTGCGGTTTTAAACATACATATTTGCATTGCCGTTGCAGTTCAAAACCGACAGTCATCTGTCGTGAACCGAAGTGACTGGCTTGCGTTCATCCACTGCTGCTGCTAAGCCGTAAGCCGAAAGTTCCGCGCTGGTGGGTATCAGCCACCTTTTGCTGCGGCACTTTCGGACCAGCTATCAGTATTGCCACTGATTGTCCTGCCTGCTGCTGCTGCTCCAGTGGATGTCCGTCCTGCTGCTGCTGTTGCTTCTCCAACGTTCGTCACAAGAATGAGGGTCCGTGCGGGTGGCGTCCGTTTATATAGTATCGCTCGGCAGCTGACGCGCCGTTGCCATATTGGACTATAATACGTTGCATTGACAGTGTTGTCAGAGGAGACCGATGTGAATCGCTTTATTATTTTTTTTGTTCATGATGTTTATTAATCATTAATTATTATTATTATTCTTATCTCCCACATTCTCCTACTTCACTACTCTTAACGAAAATTGTGTGCAATGGAACAATGTGGAAAAGTGTTATTTTTTTTAATGCTCTTTTACACCTTCAATATTTGTTTTAAAATCGGTTTCGCAACAAAAGAAGAGCAATAATCTATATTGTTTGGCTGGAAATCGGCAACTAATCTTTAATTTATAAACTGCTGTTTCACTGCACAGAACGAAAAAATGAATCTCACATTCGACGTATTCAGATATATTTTTCCATCAAATAAAACGTAAATAGCCTAATCCGTTTTAAAGATGTATTTTTACATCAATCCAAATGTAATAAATCAGCCTTTAAGGAAAATAACATGTAATTTTATATGATTTGCAATGCTCCATTCCATTTATGTGCATGTCAAAAAACGTAAATTTACATGATTTTTTGAAGTGTGTGTTTCTTACTTGTTTGTCAATTCCTCTAACGGTTTATTATTAACTTCTTGCTCATTTCTGAAATATTAGTGTCTTCTACTATTAGCAAAGTTTCGGTGCTATATTGCGTATTTGGAGCTTGATTCTCTGTCCCTATTCGACAGGCTTCGCAACCAGCCACTAGTGTTTTAAAAACCAGTTACCTGACACCTTTTTCTTATTTGCTTTGCGTTAAAAAATAACATCCCTCATGGGCTCACGGACATGATCTCCACTGACAGCCGAAGAGCTAACTTGTGTGAAGCAAAGAGATAATATTGATATCTCTATTATGCAAACGCTAGCATTGAACCCATGGTTCCTATCAGCTACTTGCTAAGAGCGCATGACTTCCTAACTACTTGGAAGAAAATTTTACTGACCACTCTTTAGCCGGGTAGTTAATATCTCACCTATTCTCACATTCCATTAGGTGACGCGAATCTAAACTTCTAGATTAGATTGCCCTTCGTCAGTTAACAGTTTTGACTATTAATACCATCATTACACAATTTTTCCACCACCCAAGTAACAATTAGGGTTTTATTACACTCTTATGATGGCATTTAAGACCAAAATTGGTCTTGAAGTCCACCATAAGAGTACAATAAAACTCACATTGTTGCTTGGGCAGTAACCATTAGCAATGCATTAACCGCATTGGTACTCTCAAGAAAATATACTAACCGCCCTTCCGTCGGAACTAAGAATATTCATACTCTTAGAAAACTTAACTAACAGCCCTTCCGTCAGATAGTTATCAAGATATATTTCACTATTACACCACCTTTCCGTCGGGTAAGATATTGTTCATAACGTTGCTAACCGTCCTTCCGTTGGATAGTAATAAAAAATTCATACATTTGGCAAACTTAACTAACCGCCCTTCCGTCGGATAGTTATCAAGAAGAATTTCACCATTACACCGCCCTTTCGTCGGGTAAGGTATTATTTACAACGTTACTAACCGTCCTTCCGTCGGAAAGCAATAAAAAAAATTCGTACATTTAGCAAACTTAACTAACCGCCCTTCCGTCGGATAGTTATCAAGAAGAATTTCACCATTACACCGGCCTTCCGTCGGGTAAGGTATTATTTGCAATGTTACTAACCGCCCTTCCGTCGGATAGTTATCAAGACCACTACACCGCCCTTCCGTCGGGTAAGGTATTATTTACAACGTTACTAACCGTCCTTCCGTCGGAAAGTAATAAAAAAATTCGTACATTTAGCAAACTTAACTAACCGCCCTTCCGTCGGATAGTTATCAAGAAGAATTTCACCATTACACCGCCCTTCCGTCGGGTAAGGTATTATTTGCAATGTTACTAACCGCCCTTCCGTCGGATAGTTATCAAGACCATTACACCGCCCTTCCGTCGGGTAAGGTATTATTTACAACGTTACTAACCGCCCTTCCGTCGGAAAGTAAAAAAATTCGTTCATTTAGCAAACTTAACTAACCGCCCTTCCGTCGGATAGTTATCAAGAAGAATTTCACCATTACACCGCCCTTCCGTCGGGTAAGGTATTATTTGCAATGTTACTAACCGCCCTTCCGTCGGATAGTTATCAAGACCATTACACCGCCCTTCCGTCGGGTAAGGTATTATTTATAATGTTACTAACCGCCCTTCCGTCGGCTAGTAAAATATATTCTTTCGCTGTGCCGCCCTTCCGTCGGCTAGCGCTCTATTAGTTACCGTTTTTGACTTACGAGGGAGCTGCTGTGCCATTGTCGTGAACCGAAGTGACTGGCTTGCGTTCATCCACTGCTGCTGCTAAGCCGTAAGCCGAAAGGTCCGCGCTGGTGGGTATCAGCCACCTTTTGCTGCGGCACTTTCGGACCAGCTATCAGTATTGCCACTGATTGTCCTGCCTGCTGCTGCTGCTCCAGTGGATGTCCGTCCTGCTGCTGCTGTTGCTTCTCCAACGTTCGTCACAAGAATGAGGGTCCGTGCGGGTGGCGTCCGTTTATATAGTATCGCTCGGCAGCTGACGCGCCGTTGCCATATTGGACTATAATACGTTGCATTGACAGTGTTGTCAGAGGAGACCGATGTGAATCGCTTTATTATTTTTTTTGTTCATGATGTTTATTAATCATTAATCATTATTATTATTCTTATCTCCCACATCAACCAACGGCATTCGGTTTTATTGTTGTTCTGTACGTCGCAAGTAGTGATGTCCGAAATTTTCAATTATTCGATTACCGATTAATCGGTGAACGTTGTCTGCACTAATCGATTAATTCAACTATTCGTGCTAGTAGTGTTCGATTAAAAATATTCGAATACTTCTTTGATTTATTCGATTAATCGAACGATTATGAGCGAATAATGAGCTTTATTCGGGGATTATTCGTGCTCTTACAATTATTCGATTAATTCAACAACTCGTGCTGGCAGTATTCGATTAAAAATTATTTGAATATTCCTTGTGTTATTCGATTAGTTGAATTAATCGAACGATTAACGGACATCACTAGTCGCAAGTTGTGTGCTGCATAGCGCATCACTGTGCGATTACAGCTCACCGCTTTCGACTTAATTGCGACACACAGAACAAGAATAAAACCGAATATCGCAGGTCGATTACTACGGTGTTCAACTGCATCAGCAATTTTTTATAAGTGTATTTTCGGAAGACGAGACAATTTCATAAAAAGTTATAATTAATCACTAGTTTTAAATTTATGTCAGCAACCTGTTGCTGATGACCCAAATCGACTGCTTCGGCTTCCGGTCCAACTTGAAATCATTCGGGTACGTCAGCTTGTATGGGTTCTTCTCAACAACAGCCAGATTGTTACGATTGCACGATTACGCCAGACCCCATCAATTAACGCCGCTCTACTGGACCAAAGAGATAAACTGAACGTCGTTTTTGCCACCTCGAAGGTAGACGAATGACCACCCTTGTCGCGGTTTCCGATCAGTTTAAAGGCTTTACCAGGCCAAAGTCTTGCCAGATTGTTTGTTTTTCTAGTGCCGGCGCAGGGACTTCGAACGCCGTAAAACTAGATATCGGATGATAAAAAAAACATACGATAACCATCACGATGAACTGGCGAAAGGGAAATCCCAAATATTCCATCCGATCAATGGAAGTTCAAATCCAAATAGTTCAATCGCTGGCGGAGGGATTTTGAAATTGTATGAATAGTTGCTAATACTCTGGCTTTTGAACTCACACAAACTAAAAACGATGATGCCAAAACGCGACACGGCCACATAGGCAAAGGCAACGTCACACTGACCATCCTGGATGTCCACCACCAGATTCATATACAACGAGTCCTGCCTGATTTGATCCGGTAGCAGAACGTACGTCAACAGCACCTTGTCGGTGTGGAGGTCGAAGGTCAAGCACTTTGGGAGTACAAATTTGCTGTAGAATTGTTAGTGGGTCGATAACTCCGGCGTCCAGAACCCAGCCGATCGCATTTATCGTCGTAAATTTGGTACAATGAAACCAACTACAGTCCGGATTCTCAGAGTCCGATCGCGGGGAGTGGTGTAGAAGCTCCAGTCCGGATGCGGACTACAGGGAGCGCTGGGATTTTCTATCTATGACGGCATATAGGATAAAGTCGCAGGAACACCAAGATTCCAGCGGGGAGTAGTGATGAAGACGCGATTGATATATCAATTGTCGTTCCATGACGGAATATACATCCATCTGCATGACACCGAAAAGTCTTATAACAAATCACGTAAGAAAACGTGAAAAAACGGAATGAATAAATCTTTAATGAATGTTACATATTTCGGAACCTACCTCCGAGTATTCATACACGACCCAGGACAAACCATATTTCCTACAAAAGGTTTATCGTTTCAGTTTTTCTCTTGTGACCTTTTGTGGCAACGAACAGCCCGCGAATGCGAAAACGCGAGTGACGTGACGACCTACACGGCAAAAAAATGACATCATCGCAATTTAAATTTAGGTTGGAATATTCATGTTTATGGTTGAAAATAGATATATTTTTAGTTTGGATCAACTCACATTTAATTTGAAGCAATGCGAGTTAATCAAATTGAAATAATGTGTAAAAGTCGTTACTTTCAACTAGATTTGTGAATTTAATGCAAACAAATTTCGATGTTAACGTAATCAAAACTTTAGTTTGGCTCCAACCAAATTTATGGTTGTTTTAAACTAGCCACAGTTTTTCGCCGTGGGTAAACGCAAACTAAGAACAAGTTTGCTTTGAACTATTTTTAAGGTTGGTATTTGCGTAACCAAAAATTTAGTTTATTTATACCAACGGTTTAAGGTGATTAAAACTACCCAAGTAACCATAAGCATTAATCTAAAATCGTATATTGGAAATAATTCTGCATCCTAAGTGCCAAACTTTTGTATATTAGCAATCTTAATGCTTATAAAACGTATATTAACATTGTTGATGCATACAGTCAACCAAAAAAGTATTCGGACAGCAGCGCATAAAATTTTGTTTTAGTAATTTTGCACAGTATTTTTGCAAAGAATGGTAACACATATTTTTTAAAACAATGTTTAACTAAAGCATATTTAGATGCACAACAAAAATTCGGGGAAAAGCTTTCCGTTTTGAAGATAGCAACGAAACATCAGCATTCAGTCTAGATTTGAACCCTTTTGAACATCTTTTTAGATAATTTTATTTCTAAATGAGAAATCATTCAATTTCATATCACAATGACTTAAACCGAGCAATGAGCTTAAACCGGCTTAAACCATTTTGTAAAAAAATGGGCAGCAATTCACAGAGGGATATTTGAAAAATTGTTAATTTTATCCCGAACAGATTAAAATAGGTCATCAAGATTGTAAATGGTCCTACGAGGTAGTAGTTGAGCGAGAAAGGACATTTGTTTCAACTAATAGTTAACTGTCCGAATACTTTTTTGGCTGCATTTTTGAGGAATTCAAACTGTATGTACCCTATCTTCAAAACGGAAAGCTTTTCCCCGAATTTTAGTTGTGCATATAAATATGCCTTAGTTAAACATTGTTTTAAAAAATATGTGTTACCATTCTTTGCAAAAATACTGTGCAAAATTTCTAAAAGAAAATTTTATGTGCTGCTGTCCGAATACTTTTTTGGTTGAATGTAGAAGCATTAACGTAAATCAGCATTAAAGAAAGCGATATATGCGCATATAACGTAACAATATAATGCATTTAGTCAATTGCATTAAAACGAGCCGTAAGTGTTGATGAACGGCTTGTACTTGACTTATTTTGCTATTCTGCGGCCACTATTTGTGCCCTCTTCCATCTGACGGTTGCCGTCTTTTTCTACCCTATTGGTAATGCAGGACAAGTAGCTATGATATGAGAGGGAATATCACCAAGATTTAAATGCGACTAATTTCACCTCACTCAATCACATCCGCTATGGTTTAGATAGCAAAGGTGCAAGGAAACGAATGAGGTTGCATGACTAACTCCCGGTTCGAGCCCTATCTAGGTGGTAAGATTATTCAGCATTTCCAAAAATGGTTTCTGTTTATCCTGCTCCCCTTGAGATGCAGCAAAAAAAAAAAAATCGCTTGCTTTTTTAGTTTTTTAAATCTCGACCGAATCTATTTTTATTTACCATAACAAGCAAACGATATGCCATCGATACTTTTTCGATACGTGGATAATGTAGAGAAAATGACGTTTCGTTTAAGCCTCAAACAAACACTGATAATGCTTATTGGCTGCTTGTGGCGTAGCATTTTAACAACCCGCTATTTCGCCTTTTTAGCATTATGTGAGTTCTACAGAAGTATATAAAGAAAAATATGCTTTTAATCATTGTTCTGTATGCTTATACAATGTTGTCCAAGGACTAGTGTTTAATGCTTACTGGTTACTTGGGTAACACCTCAATTTGAATTAAGGTAAAATTAACTGCATTTTGCAACCTATATTTTGGTTGAAATAAACAAAATTGTGATTGAAACAAGCAAACTTTTAGTTTGGATCAACTGATACTTAGTTTGAAACAATGCGACTTAATAAAGTTGAAATAATGTGGAAAAGTCGTTTCTATCAACTAGATTTGTGGATTTAATTTAAACAAATTCCGATGTTAACGTAATCAAGAATTTAGTATGAGCTTCAGTCAAATTTATGGTTGTTTTAAACTAGCCACATTTTTCTCCGTGTATATAAAGCTCGAACATCTGAGGCGTGAATTAGTTTCGTTTACATGTTTTTATTGTTTTGTTATTAAAAAGGTGAGATAATTACAGTGGTTTACCGGTTTTATCTACCCATCCGAAAATTTTTGGTAGATATATTTGGAAAGTAGACAAATTTGGGGAAAAATAAATTGCTCCAAAATAATTTAAATGAACAAAAAATATTGTTAATATTGATCATTATTTTCAATTATGTATTATTTTGGCGTAATTTGATGCGTAGGGCTCATTTTATTCATATCAACCATTAGTCATAACGCACGTCAACTCAGCAATATTATGAAAAAAGAAATATCGAAATTCAAAATTGCTCCGATTTTATTCAAATTTTGTGTACTTATTCCTTTGTAGTAAATTTTGGATCCGTATTATTATTTGGTACTTAGGATTCTCTTTTCTGAGTCAGTGTGGTCCCAAAAGTTACTATTTTTTCCACCTTTTTTTTCTTTGAAAATTCATAACTTTTGATCCATTGAACCGATTTCAATTATGTTAATACTAAATGGAAAGTATTTTAATGAGCTTTCAGTAAAAAAATATTGGACTAAAGCCCAAACTTTTTTTTATTATCGCAAAAATATTGAAAACATTCACTTTTTATGTTTCCATGGTGTGCAGACCAAAGAAATTCTAAGTTTTCAAAAAGTATCAAGAATACAATGGAGACGCATGGTTTTTGTTTTTACTTGTAATAAAAGGGGTTTTTTGACAAAGAAATGCGTCTCTAAAGTAAAACGCAATGCGAGTCCATTGCATTTTCGCATCTTTATTTCTTAAAAAGAGTATCTCAAAAACTAAAAATGTCAGATATCTGTTTTTGATATCGTATGTAAACAACTAGCTTGCCATTGAAAGTATAATGAAAAAATAAAACCTTTTTTTTCATTTCCGGGTTTCCGAGTGATTGCTATATATTTATATAGTAGAAAGGCAAAAACGAATATTTTAAATGTTTTAAGTGATTTTAAGAGTTTCAAGGCTCCTACAAAAAATGTTTTTGCAATCATAAAAAACTTTGAACGTCAGTTTATTGTTTTTTTTTTGAAAAGCTCAATAAAATTCCTTTTATTTGGTAATAAAATTATTCAAATCGGTTCAATGGTTCAAAAGATTAAAATTTTTAAGGAAAGAAAGGTGATAACCATAGTTTCTAGCGGAGACGGAGTGTGCCCGTTAGCGTTACGGTATAGAAAAATATCACAAAGGATCATTATGAAATGTTAAAAATATGCGTTACAAAATAAATGCAAGTTACTTTGCGTATTTGACTTCAGCATTATTATACCCATTCTGTATATAATTACATACCACAGATGCCATATAGTAAACTATAAAATACAGAGAAATATTCCCTGTTATGCATAAATTCATGAAATCTTGCAAATTTTCATTCCGAAATGACAATTTAAAAAAAGGTAGATAAAACCGGGTCTAAATGGTAGACAAAATCGGGGGTACCTAAAATCGGGTGTAGATTAAACCAGGTGTAGATGTAATCGGAATACCATTGTAATTCAAAAGTATAAGTCAACCCCAAATACGATATTCTTTCATCAACTAAAAATACTAACTCTATTAATCATATTTATATTAAATTTTCTTGTATACAATTTCATAATTTACCTACAAAATTACAGTATTACACAATAATTCAGCGCATTGTCATCCTTACGATATATCTTATAAATAAAATTATTAACAATTTTCGCTATTTTGTGTTCTGCTTGTTTACTCTTCATTCTAACTGCTTAAGTACTCTTACCAACCGATCTAGCAGAGGGTGAAGTTACTACTAGTAAGTCGCGAACATCTTATTTAAATTAATTTTCTTTGTGTTCATACATTTACTTACATTTTACTTCTTGTTTTGAATAGATATGTTGAATTAATCGCTTTTGCGTATCTATCCTTCCATTTATATATCTCTAAACTCGTTCTTTCTTTGTTCCGCAAGAAAATAGTATTCCTCTACCAATAATTCATTTCATCCATTCACATCATTTTAGAGATTTTTTCGCTATTTGCTACTGTTTCAGTGAGTTTCGGTTGTATATTTGCGAAAAGTGCATTTATCTTCGGTGTGTTGTTCTGTTTGGTCGTATCAATCAACGATCATTCAGTATTGCTTTGAAGTCAGAAAATATATTATCTGTTGCCATTTATTCTGTAAAAAACGGTCTTTAGGTTTGTTTCACACCCAGTTGCTTCTTATCGATAGTTTGGTAAATAAATATAAGTATTTTACACATTAAAGACAGCAATGTTTCAAGCAGCATTGTTTTTATTATTTTCCAAAACTCATGTTATCTTTCCGTTATTTAATTTTTATTCGTATACATTGATTAAGGCGAATAATGGATTTCAAACCAGATTGTTTAGACAGCCAAATAACTTGTTTGCTGACCGAAACTTAGCTTTTGGTGTATGATTGTGTATGTCTCTTTGCCTAATTATTTGAATAATTAGTGGTATACCATCAGATCGTATGCAAGAATGCGCAATTGTCCTTTTTTATAAACAAGGATAGCTTATTATTTTACAACATTGATTTTTGCGTGTTCGAAGCAAACTGGTAATTTCGACAGTTATATACAAGATTCAAGATTGATTCATAAGAATCCATCAATTATATTTATACATGTTGAGATGGTTGTGCTAAACTGATTTCCATGGAGCAACGCTTACAAATCTGTATAAATTCTTTTTGGGAAAAGTTTCTGTCGTTTTCTTCAAAGTGTGTGGTTCGTATACTATGTAATTATGATTCTTTATATTCTGCATTCAAAATATCTGCACTCGGTATAATCAGTACCCATTTCGTTATTGTAACATATAATCCTCACTCTGTAATAATTTCGTTAGCTTGCTCGTAACTGGTTTTCAATACATTTTTGAGTTGAGAATATTTTGTAGTGACCCTGTTTCTACCTTCATTGCGTAGATAGTAGCTTGCTGTTGAGAATTTGTTACCATTTTCAAAAAATTATGCCTTCAATTAAATCAACAGTACACGTAAAATTACATTTGATAATTATTCATCCACTAACTCACTTTTATTTTCAACATTTTTGGGTTGCCAGGAATTATAAAACGACTGTAAATGTTTCTGCAAATAATATACTGGTAACCTAAAAAATAAAGAGCAATTCCCGGAACTGTTCCCGGCTCCTGTACATTTTGTTTGTATAATATTAAGTTATGAAACAGAAAAGTTAGTAAACTAACAGTCTTAGTTACGATAAACATTGAGCCATCAATATGCCGAACTGGTGAATTAAAATCATTTATCCTACAGCATAGTATTATCAGAGATCTTACGCGTAGCGTTCAGGTTATTCGTTTAACTTTTCATTATCGAATTACTTTATGGTTAATTTCTATGGAAATTAATAAGAAAAAATTAAAATTGCAAAAATTTGCAACATTCAGAATAATGTATAATCCGTTGCGTAAAATTAGTGAATATCATGCGAATTATATTGATGTAGGACTACGTCTTACGGCAAGGTTTGGGACAGGGTGTCATTCCAAAAAAAAAGCGAAAAATGCGAGCGTCACGAAAATATGAGATCTTGAACGCTAATAGCTTAGCCAATTATGAATGAATTTTCATGGTTTAGATACCAATGGATTCATAATAGATGTAGCAATTAAGTGATTTCTATTAGAACTTTATTTTTCACTCCCGCCCAAGTAACAATGTGAGTTTTATTACACTTTTATTACGGTTTTCATGACGAATTTTGGTCATAAAAGCCATCATAAGAATGTGATAAAACCCAAATTGTTATTTGGACGGTGTAGTGGTAAGTATTCGCGCCTCTCATGCCGAGGATCCGTGTTCAAATCCAAATCCCGTAGAAGTCACGAATGACCCGCGCTGTTAAAGTGCCTATGATCAAATAAAAAAAATCACGAATAAGTGAAAATTAACGAAAAGTTTCAAGGTTAATTTTTTTTATTTTTTTTGTGATCGCCTTACTTCACAGGCAGGGACGATAGTTATAATCTATACCTATAAAAAAGGATTTCTGTCAGTCTGTCTGTCTGTCCCTACGTTCCTTTTAGAATCGAAAACTACTGAACCGATCGGCGTAAAAAATTGCATGTAGGGGTTTTTGGGGCTACGGAAGGTTCTCTCGATGGCAAAACACCCCTCCCCCCACTAAGAGGGGGGCCTCCCATACAAATCTATGCCTATAAAAATGGATTTCTGTCTGCGCTATGTTCCTTATAGAATCGAAAACTATTGAACCGATCGGAGTGAAAATTTGCATGTAGGGGTTTTTGGTGCCAGGAGAAGGTTCTTACGATGGTTAGAGATCCCTCCCCCCACTAAGAGGGGGGGGGGGCTCCCATACAAATCTATACCTATAAAAATGGATTTCTATTTGTCTGCCCGAATGTTCCTTATAGAATCGAAAACTACTGAACCGATCTGCGTGAAAATTTGCATAGAGGGGTTTTTAGGGCCAGGGAAGGTTCTTATGATGGTTAGAGACCCCTCCTCCCACTAAGAGGGGGGGGGGGGGGGGGGGCTCCCATACAAATGAAACACAAATTTCTGCATAACTCGAGAATTAATCAAGCAAATGGAACAAAATTTTACATGTGGGTGTTTTTGGAGACAAGAATTTTTTCTATGGTGAATTGAGATCCCTCCCCGCTTTAGGAGGGGGGGCTCCTATACAAATGAAATACATATTTCCTCATAACTCGAAAACTAATTAATCAAATGGAACCATATTTGGCATGTGGGTGTTTTTGGAGGCATGATTTTTTTCTAGGATGGATTGAGACCCCTTACCTTTTTAGGAGGGGGGGGGGGGGCTCCTATACAAATGAAATACAAATTTCCTCATAACTTGAGAACAAATCAAGTAAATGGAACCAAATTTAGCATGTGGGTGTTTTTGTAGGCAATTTTTTTTCTATGGTGAATTGAGACCCCTCCCCTATTTAGGAGAGGAATAATGACCCCTCTCCTTTTTAAGAGAAGAGGGGGGGGGGGGGGTTCCATACACATGAAATACAAATTTTCTCGTAATTCGAGAACTAATAAAGCAAATGGAACAAAATATGACATGTGGGTGTTTTTGGAGACCAGAATGTTTTCTATGGTGAATTGAAACCTCTCCCCGCTTCAGGAGGGACGGCTCCTATACAAATGAAATACAAATTTCGGCATTACTCGAGAACTATTTAAATAAATGGAACCATATTTGGCATGTGGGCATTTTTGGAGGCATGAATTTTTGACGTAGGACTACGTCTGACGGCAAGTTTTGAGAAAGGGTGTCATTTCAAAAAATCAAAAAATGCGAGCGTCACGAAAAATGAAAGGTTTTGAGCGCTAATAGCTCAGCGGTTTTCCGATCGATTTTCAATATTCTTACACCAATCGATCGGAAAATCTTCTAAGAATTGACCCAAATGAAGAAAAGTATGGATTCTTGATGTTGAACTATTGAAAAATTGAAAATAATGAACCTATGTTCTACCAGAATTCTCGCTTCGTGATTGCTTGGAAGATTCTTTACGATGATCGAAACCTATACCAATTTGATATCTGTGCTTGAGAAGTTAGTCAAAACAAGTGACAAAGTTTCCTCATTTCAAAGATTTCTTAACGCCGCGGTTCAACCTAGACCATTTTGATGTCCTTGCTTGGGAAGTACGCTAGAGAGAGTGACAAAGCCCCCTCGTGCCAACAGTTTTCTTACGAACGCGATTAAACCTAGTCCAATCTGATGTCTGTGTTAGGGAAGTGTGCCAGAAAAAATGACACAAGCTCGTTGTCCCAGCAGATCGCAAATTCTTTACTGCGTGACGATTAAACCTCGGCGAATTTGATATCTGTGTTGGAAAAATGTACTACAGCTGTAGTGTTCGGTTATAGTACGGCTCTGTATGAATACGCATGCTTGCCGTTTCATTAGAAGTGTAGTGAAAAGATGTGCTGTTGATAAAATAGGATTGAATTGGTAAAATCCTTTCAACGTGGGAAACCATGGATAACAAAAACAATCTTTAATTTCAGTAAGGTAGCAGGAAAGTAATAGTTTGTGTTCTTGATTTTGTTAAATTATTTTCAAATGCACAATCATTTGAGAATTGAACGTATGCAATGTTACTATAGCAACTCATGTTACTTGTTACAAAAGATTTTAAATTGATGAGTTTAAGTTGTGAAGTGTCGAAATCTTTCATGCTTCAAGGAAATGCGTAGCAACCTGCTAAGTATTTTAGCCTTGCCCACTCAGTGGGTATGCTATTATTTCAACATATTTCGTTGCAATTGCCTATCGCAACCCAATACCGCAAGGCAGCCGCAAAATCCCTTGTGGTATCACATGAAACATTTTTGTGTTAAACTAGCTCATTCAACTAATGTATAGTTGTACCAATGGAACAAGCGCTTGATAAGCTACTATACAACAACATTGTTTCTTGGGATGTATTGTTCTACTGTTTTCAAAGATCTTGCCTGCTGTGAGCGTGTGACCAGACTGGGGTCACTATTTTGCTTCAAAGGAAACCGTGGGTGATTATTACAGATCTGTACATTAGACGCAATGCAGTACCAATACCAAGATAATACCATGTCGCGTGTCATCTAGAAGATACAAAAAAAGTTCTTTATACGCTACTCGACAAGGACACGTGTTCAGACGATTTAGAGTGGATCAATGCGAATTAAGTGAACGCTAGTGAGTTTCTGCGCATACACCAAAAATTATTAACAACCTCAATGTTGAAATACGTTCCGTTCGTGAGTGGGCCATAAAGAGATTTACAACAGATAATTGATATTGTTTTTTTTTTATGAATTTGTTTGAACCTTAGATTTTATGAACTTGTTTGAACTTTGTTCACTGTTTCAACATTCTTTCGATGTCTAACTTTTTAAATAAAACTTTAATTTTGATGTTTCAAAAAATCTTACTAAAATTTTTTACGGGGGGAGGGGGTATTGGCCAAAATCTTGTATAGGGGGAGGGGAGGGGGGGATGAGGAAAAAGCCCTTACGTAATTATTGCACGGCCCCTTTCAGAAATGAGAAATAAATCCACACAATGAGAAACAGACTAAACATAAAGAGAAAAACTGACGCGCAGAAAAACTTCTTATTGCGCTCTTTAAATGAGAAACTTTCGGTTTCGCTCTCGGTCCTTTCGGAAGCTACAGAAGTAAGCGTGAAAACGAAACAACCGGTGCGCGTACAGAAACCATAGACTCAGAGGCGTCAAGGCAAACAAACGTCGTTAAATTTTGAATCTTAGCAGAGAATTATCTTTGTTTATAATGGGACTTTCCAGTAGGTGCGCGTCAAGAAACAAGTGTATGGGAATTCCAATGTTGTCATTTCCAAACAACATTTTTCGCATTGCTGCCGTTGTGACATGCCTAACCATATGATGCAGTTGCGTTCACGGGCAGCCAAACTCAACTGAATATACTAAATCATGATTCAACTGCATTAATGGATTAATATTTTTCTGATGGTAATGACCGCTGTTTACAACCATCGTTTTTTCTCAACGCACTACCCATGTTAAAAATATTCGTAGTTGTCATACGTCAGAGCCTCGCATCAACGTATTTAAAGTGTATTAATTCTGTTGCCCCTCAATGAGTAGCGCAATGTGCGGTTGCTCATACAACCGCGTTCAGCAAGAAAGAGAAGAATCAAAATGAAACGGAGAAGAATAAATCGCGTTGAAGACTGAGCATAGTTTGAATTTTTCTCTTCTCTTTTTTTTTTCTTCTGAGGAGGAATCATCCCTGGATGTAGCAGCATAGAGTTACTCTCCGCTGTATTTGGTCTTGGGCTACCTGCCGCCAATTCGTTGAGCGTCTCGACACAAAAATCGGGTTCAACCTGGTGTAACTATCTAGCATGTTGGGTCCCTCTATTCCTAATGCCGATGGAGGTATTGAAAAGAATAGGTTTCACTACACAGTCGTCAGGCATTCTTATGACGTGACCGGCCCACCGTACTCTCCCGACATTTGCCATATGTACTATAAGAATTTCTCCAAGTAGTGCCTGCAGTTCATGGTTATACTTATATTGTATGCAACGTAATAATAGAGCGATTCTGGCAATGACCCGGCACATACGCATACGCCATCATACACGCAAAATAATCCATACGTCTTTTCCACGTGAAAAATCACATAAATTTCTCTACAGGGAGTTCTGTGACTTTTGGTTGAACATTATTGGAAAATACAATAACATCTATCTGATTTACACGTAAATGCTCGCATACTAATGCAAACTACGTTGAATTCACGTTAATAGTACGGGAAAAGTTGGATGGAAAATATTCACATAACTTTTCCCGTAATTTAGACGAGAAAATTATTTTGAGTGTACGCTTTCCATTTGTACTCCGCAAAAAAAAATCCGCGTTGCAGTGCTACAAGATTACAGCCTTGATTATTCTGACGAAAACCTATTTGTAATACAACTTAATAATTAAAACACTCAGATAAACGTAATGGAAAAGTCGTGTTGACTCTATTAAATTATTTAGAAATTTTTTGGGAGAGATTTTCGAATCACTTCAAAATCAGCAATCAACAGATTCATGAAGCAGGCAGATATGACGTCAAAGTTTATGATTTATTTGAAGTAACAGGGATTCTGAACCGAACTCTTTTATTTTGGAAAGTTTATCATTCTGATGGGTTTCAAAAAACCGACAATTATGCAAAAGAAATGGCAATTAACTGTGACTTTGATGCGTCGTTTATTTCCCAGGATTGAATCCTCCTGCGACAAGAAGAAACTTTTTTCATATATAAGATGACGAACCGTTTCTACTTTGAAATTTAAAATAGAAGGTTTTAGATACTGCCATCAATTTTATTGAAACATTTTTTAATTGTAACATTTTTAATATTTTTGTTTGTTAGATGTACTAGAAATTAACTTTCACATATTGTATGCTTCAAATTTGGATTCGAACAGTTACAAAAATATCAAAAATGCTTTCAGTTTCCTCTGTGCTAAAGAAGCATAAAAAAAATACCTTTTTCGTCAAAATCTTTAGTATACCTACAGAAATTCTAAACATGTTTTGACGAATACCAAGCATTCGACGGATTGCGATACTTTTCCTATTTGTTTTATTATTACGAGCGATTAACGTGGAATAAAAAGCAAAAATGATTAGATAGGACGCAAAAGTTAATTCTAAAGGCGGATATACTACTCACTACTGCATAGAATGCGTCAAATAATAGATTTTACAACTGAATTCTGGGGCGCCATTTTGGGGATTTGCGTGGAGCAACAAATTGGCTTGCGCCGGCCCTGGTTGGGATTTCAATCCGGCGTGAGAGGCGTGAATGTTAAGGTAATGTAGTATAATGTGCCCCCCTTAAGACTAAATGGATATATTTCAAAAGGGCTTCCCAAGCATACCGTTATAACTACGAATATATGTTAATTTTTGAGTTGAAAACCAATTGCAACTGTTTACTTCCTTTAATATCTTATACAGGGGTTAGACAAAATGATCGGGACAGGCAAAATTTTGATGAAACTCAAACGGCCATAACTTTTACAAAATTGAACATTTTTAGATGAAACTAATTGCATTCGACGGGAAAGTTTTCCTAGTTTTCCCAAAATACTTCAAAATACGTAATAGTCAAAAACTGATTTTTTCAATTGCTTGTATCGTTTTCTGTCATGTAAATTTATTAATTTTTATATTTTATCCCAAAACTAGATTTCATTTCCAGTCGATTGGTCGAAAAAGAACGGAAATCCGACGAGAAACAACCGAGATATGGCCATTCAGTGAAATCAGCTCTGGAAATGTTGCCAGTAATGTCTTACCTTTATGACCATTTTGAAACATGACCAAACCCATTCCAATATGGATGTCAAACTTCAAAAATTGACGTGGGTTGAAAATCCTAAAGTTTGACACCCATATTGACATGATTTCGAATATTCCCTGAAACGACCACTTCCGCCGGGGTACCTGCTACAGGGTTGCCATGGCACGCTGCGAACCTGGGAATGCTTCCAGTGTCAATGGCTCATAAAACCTTAACGTTTGATGCTCATATTGACATGGTTTGCGTCATGCCCAGACCAGAGCAATAGATGTTACTAGTACTGATTTTACGAAAATGGCCGTAACTTGGTTGTTTCTCATCGGATTTCCGTTCTATTTTCACCAATCGATTGGAAATGAAATCTAGTTTTGGAATAAAATATGAATATGAATGAATTACCATTCCAGAAAAAGATACAAGCGATGAAAAAAATCAGTTTTTGACGTACCCCCAGATAACCCGGAATATCTCCGGTGTCTGCTGACTATTTCAAATCTTGAAATATTTTAGAAAAACTAAAAAAAAATTCCCCGTCGAATGCAATTGGTTTCATCTAAAATTGTCCAATTTTGTGGAAGTTATGGCCGTTTGAATTTCATCAAAATTTTGCCTGTCCCGATCATTTTGTCTAACCCCTGTATATAAAAATGGATTTCTGTCTGTCTGTCTGTCGGGATGTTCCTTATAGAATCAAAAACTACTGAGCCAATCGGCGTGAAAATTTGCATGTAGAGGTTTTTGGGGCCAGGAAAGGTTTGAGTGATGGTTAGAGACCCCTCCCCCACTAAGAGGGGGGGCTCCCATACAAATGAAACACAAATTTCTGCATACCTCGAGAAATAATCAAGCAAATAGAACAAAATTTGGCATGTGGGTGTTTTTGGAGACAAATTTTTTTTCTATGATGAATTAGGATCCCTCCCCACTTTAAGAGGGGGGGCTCCTGTACAAATGAAATACAAATTTCTTCATAACTCGCGAACTAATCAAGCAAATGGAACCAAATTTAGCGTGTGGGTGTTTTTGGAGACATAAATTTTTTCTATGATGAATTGGGACCCCTCCCCACTTTAGGAGGGGCGGCTCCTATACAAATGAAATACAAATTTCCTCATAACTCGAGAACTAATCAAGCAAATGGAACAAAATTTGGCATGTGAAATTTTTCGAGGGCAAGAATATTTTCTATGGTGAAATAGGACCCCTCCCCACTTTAAGAGGGGGGGCTCCTATACAAACGAAATACAAATTTCCTCATAACTCGAGAACTAATCAAGCAAATGGAACCAAATTTGACATGTAAGTGGTTTTGGAGGCAAGATTTTTCTCTATGGTGCATGTGGAGGTTTTTGGAGGCAAAAATATTTTCTATGGTGAATTAGTATCCCTCCCCATTTTAAGAGGGGGGGGGGGCTTCTACACAAATGAAATACAAATTTCCTCATAATTCGAGAACTAATCAAGCAAATGGAACCATATTTGGCATGTGGGTGTTTTTGGAGGCAACCATTTTTTCTGTAATGAATCAGGACCTCTTAACTTTTTAGGAGGGGGGCTCCCATACGCACGAAATACAAATTTCCTCATAACTCTAGAACTAATCAAGCAAATGGAACCAAATTTAGCATGTGGGTGTTTTTGTAGGCAAGAATATTTTCTATGATGAATTAGGACCCCTCCCCGCCCATGTGGGAGATTTTGGAGTCTTGAATTTATTTTATGATAGTTAGAGACCTCTCGCCCCTGTGGTAGGGGGATCTGGTCTCTCATACAAATGAAACAGAAATTTTTGCGAAACTCAAAAACTAATCGAACTCGAGAAATTCGAGACTCTTCCATAAAACATTAGTCAATAACAAGACCACAAAAACTATCTATAGTAACACTAGATCATTCAGGACGAGACGACCGCGAGTGTTGCCGGCGACCCGCCATCGGAAGCGCCGCCCATTGGAGGGAAGTAACTCCCCGCAGAAATCACTACTGTCTAGTTTTATTTGTTTTCCTAGATCTACCTGGGTTTCCTGGAACGAGCGACAGCGAGTAAGGAGGGGATCGCGAAATGGTACTTTCCACAAAAAAGTTTTCCGTGAAATGGTACATTCCGCTTAAGGTTTTTCGCAAAATGATATTCGCCGAAATGTTGTACAATCATGGCGAATATTACTATCCGCTTTCTGGCTATGCAATGAGGGGACAAGGGAGTTGTTTTCTACTTTACTGTGAGGAAAAATTGCAAATTTGTATATTAAACTACCCATTCCAGGTAACTAATAAGCATTAACATAAGCAGCAAATCAGCGTATCTGGCATTTTATACTGCACGTTGTTGTATATTAGCTCTTTGACTGCATAGCTGTTGTAAATTGGCATCCAAAATTGTATTCAAATTCTTCGTGTCGGTAGTTAGCTGTAAATTAGCATTGTCAGCACTATAAGAAGGTTATCAGTAAAGAAGCTGTATATTTTGCCAAAATAGCATTTAAGTAGCATTTAAGGCGACTTAAATGCTTATTGGCCTACATTTGAATATGCTTTGGGATGCTGGGATGCTTTCATAGTTACGTAACTGAATCATCTAAGGTTGAACTCCTCAGAAACTTGCAAAACTCGAGATTGTGACAAAGATCATTCGAGAATCATGATTTATGTACAACACAGGTTAATTTACGGCAATACGAAGTTTGTCGGGTCAGCTAGTTGTAGAATAAAAATGCTACGAATTATTTAAAAACGGCGTTTAAAATTTGGGTTTCTCGTCTATGCCCCAGCTGCAGTATATTACGCTCCACGTTGTGTTTCAAGTATTTGTGCAATTGATATGCCTACTATATTTTGTAGAAAGTTAAACATTCTTAGGAATTGTCAAAATATTGTATTTTCATATAAATTAAACCTCGTAAGGTTTCTTGGGATAGCTTTTCTTTTTTGCATGGGGCGTATTATACTGCAAGTAGGGTATATTGCCCCGCATAGTTAAGTAATCTGCAATTTACCTGGAATTTAGACGTGGTTGATAAATTATTCCTAGCACTTTTTTCTACAATACTAACTGAGGCTAATAGTGGCAATAGATTGTCACTTATATCTACACTCAAAAAAATCGTCACGTCGCATCCACGTGAAAAATCATGTAAACTTCTGTACAGCAACTTACATGAACTTCATGTACTAGTTAATGGGAAAGTTGATAAAATTTACCAGCATCGCATGTAAACTGGTTAGTATGAGTGCGAGTTACCAATAACTCACGTGAATGTTACATGAAAAGTGTGATGGATGAGAATTACCAATGCTTTCACGTAAACTTGACGTGCCAATTTTTTTGAGTGTATTCATCTGTATTTATAGCCACATCTGCAATGGGGCATATTGCACTGTCGCAAGTGGGGCATGTTGGCTGCGTACGACGTGGCGGGAAAAATATTAAATAATTAAGCAAACTAAGCGTTTCTCACCGGTTTTTCGCCTGAGATAATGTTTTAGAGCTTCACTTTACGCAATCGAATCGCAACAACTGGATATTTACAGATTTTAACCACAAAAAAGCTTACGGAAACGACGGAAAAAATTACATCGGAAGCTGTTAAAAAACAAATTTATTTTTCTTTTGGGTTGACAGCCAGTGACAACTGTCAAACTTTCATAGTAGGCTGTTTTCATCAAATTTTAGGGTTTCTCATTAATTTTGCATTTTAATTTGTGCTATTCTAGGAATAAACGAACTGGGGCGTATTGCCCACCTGTGCCACATTATACACATGTCCCCTAATTACTACACTGGGGTTTACTCCAATCCCAGTGTAGTACATTGTGATCCTGGTACTTTACGTACTCTTTACTACTTCTTGGTTCGCTCCATTCTAGCGAAGGCCCCTTTATTAACAACTGGTTATTAACTGGTTTCTCTGTTATTTTTTTCCATATAAACGTTTTACGTCAGCATCAGCGACGCTTCAATTTGAGAAGGTGGTACATTTTGCATAAGTGTTAGTAAGCTTACCAAAATTCTGTATTGGTGTTTATTCGACTATGTTGGCATGGCGTATGCATATTAGCACTCACTCACACAGATACATTCATGGACCATTTTGGCCGGCAGAGGAAGCTACCATCAACGTCTCCCGAATATTGGCAGAGTTGCAGGTCTTCTGGTTATGGGATTTTCGATTCTAGGGACGAGCTGTTGTCTAGACTCTAGAGTCCGCACTATGATTACTGGATTATTTATCTAGAGCAGATCCAAAAATGTTTCATCTGCAAAATTTTTCGTATGATGCCTTGTAGGAATCCTAATGTTCTGCCCAGGGCTTGAAAAGGATCGCAAGTTGAATGAACTTTTTGAACGATCATTTGACTGTTTTTTGAATTCAATCGATCTGCTGCTTGCGCTGCTGCCGTCTTATAATTTATGCGGCCTCTCACTTTGCGTTTATATCGAAGAATTAAAACTGAAAGCTGACTGGAAGCATAAAATGACGTATTTTTTCGTTCCACTTGTTTGTCTCCAAATCGGCTGCTCACAGTAATAGTTTGTCACCTGGAGTCGGTCCGACGCAAGCCAAATGTTCATTTGTATTGGACGGAGTCCGACCGGCTTCTTCTATGCACATGTAGTGGTTGTTTTTTTGTAGTTGAATCATACTAAAGCGCGGTTGCTTTTCGTTAGCGTGGTGACTGCCAGTCATCTGACTGCTTTGCAGTCATTCGCTACTTCAAACAGTAAAGGCAACTTGAAACGAAAATGTTTAAAATGTTTAAATGCTCCTGCCAGTATAGATTGCAAAAAGTTTGCGAGCGCATATTGATTTGCAGGAATCATTCTTACTGTAAACTTTGTTTACAGTTTTCTCCAAACATGTTTTATCCTCCGCCTCAAAATGCGTGTTTCAAAATTCAATAGTGATCAGTATCACTCAAAATAATACGTAAAACTGGAAAACATTTCGATTACGTTACACCACGTATCAGTTTGCTAAATATTTTAGAATGAACAGAGCTTTAACGAAATTAGCTGCCAACTTAGACCACTGGACCAAATATTTTGGTAGATTTTTGGTAATAGTGTGTATTAACGACCGCCCATGCACCATTGTTTATTGAAATCATTCCGGTGCCAACTTTGACGTTTACAAATAATACGAGTGAAGATCACCGGATCACTTTTATTTCATACTCGGCGGGTCATTTGCTTGCGCGCGTAAAAAACACGGTTCATACGGCATTTCTGCGATGGCAAGAGTATTTTTCATTGGGTCTGTTTTTAAATTATCAAGTAGGAAATTCATAAATTAAGCTGGCTCACGTCGATTAGCACTCATTTTTTCTTGTGTGGACTCATCACTGTGACCACTGACCAGTACGGTAGATCTATTGTGTTATCGTCCACGTATATGTTGTATTCGGCACTGTATTTTTGATGCTATAATTGCTATTGAGTAAGCGATATACTTAATGATAAATTTTTATGCGTGTGTTTTTGTGTTTATACTTGTTTATACTTCATTCAACTTGATCTCGTTGTTCCTTTCCCTGGCGTCTCAGAGCTCAGAAGTCGTAAGTCTCTCATTTAGACCTATTCGAGCCATCTCGCGCGTTTAGCTTCTCTGTTCTGGGTGTCGGTGTTCTGGGGTTATTGAATGAAACCATTTTTATTTCGACGGGTTCGCTTCACCACAACTTACTTACTAACTTTCTCCAGAAGTACGATGGTAAGCTCCCCAAGCAGTATCTATTGTTCATGATTTGTACACCTCCGCCAGTTTCCGCTTTTACCTTGTAGTCCACCATATATCGTCCGCAGTATCTGCACGTCAAACACGGCACGGCAAGGGCGCCACAAGCTGCCACAAATACAGATATTTGTACATGCATAAATTTGGGACCCTTGAATTATTTTAGTTGCTGTGATTTCTGGCTCTACTAATGTTTCTGAGTTTTAAAGTATTCCTTGAACTATTTATGTTATTTAAAAGATTAGTCCGAGAAAATAAAACACTATGGCGAGAACGGTAATTTCCCAAATTTATGCATGCACAAATATCTGTATTTATGGCAGCTCTGGTGTATACCCTCCGTGAGCATTGTCAAATTCATAAAAAATACCGATCGAATAGAGGTTATATATACTGTCAGCTGCGTATAGATTATGCCTCTTGACCGTAGCGTTTTGCGAAAGGCTCGATTTCCCGCATGCATACGCCGCGGTTCTCCTTACTTACATTGTTGACTGCGGCCAATCAGCAATACCAAATACACGAACTCATCTATCACTTCTAGTTCATCGCCGTCAATCATTACCGTCCGCAAAAGGCGCACGTTCGTCTAGTTTAAGCCTCTACCATTCATCTATTTCGTTTTCGACTCCTGCTCCTGGCCTGCGCTTTAAGTCTAGTATAGATGGCCTCCGCCGTTGCAAAGTTTATGGCTACAGTCGATATCTAATCTTGGAAGCGTTAACACATAGAGTGTATTCTCTCCTTATTATATCGGTTAATCTATTGTTCTTCTATTCACCACTGGTAATAATTTTTCGCGATAGTGCAAAACGCAATTTTCGGGTGCGAAAATACGACTTGGCACACAGGGGCCCATCTATTGTCATCGCCGAGTCGCAGGCTGAAAGGCTCGATTTGGCCAAGCAAGCCAAAAAAGTGGTTAAAGATTTCGGGAACAATTACGTGAAACCTATGTCTATGTCACGCAGAAAGGCGAAATTTCTAATGACATGTGCTGCGTCAGCCAATGCGATGGCCGCTAAAAGCTATCAAGGAATCCGCACCTATATTCTGCAAAAGTTAGTGGAATGCCTAGGAGTAGCTTCCATCGAAGGAGTAGAGGACAACAACCTGCAATGGATATCTCCTTTTGATAAATCAAGACTAATCCAGAATCATGGTATAAAGGTGATGGAGATTGGGCGTATGCAAAAGTGAGATAAAAAAGTCCCAGTTGCTTCGTCTATTGTCATCACGTTCAGTGGCACTTCTCTGCCCTCACATGTTGAGCTTGATAATGCTCTTTATCCGGTCCGCAAGTATATTTACCCCGTCAGGCAATGTCGCCAATGTTGGCGATTTGGCCATATCTAGGGTGACCACACGTCCTGATTTACCAGGACATGTCCTGTTTTCATGAGCGTTGTCCTGGTGTCCTGGTTTGTAGCGGAAAATCCTGATTTTTAAAATGAAATCCTGCTTTACTAAAGAAATTGAAGGTCAAATGTTTTTAAAGTCCTGCTTTGTCAGTTTCTCTAGAAACATAGGTTATCTTATCTTCGATGTCTGATTTTACATTCTCAGTTTCGCAAATGTAGCAACTTTCAGCTGTTTAAACTGCTGTAGACCCGACGACGAGACGTGCGATAGTTGATCTCCATGGGGCGTCAAGATCGTCATCGGGGTTATGAAGGTGTTGACCGACACGAACGAGAACTTTGCAGCTTTGCATGATTATCGGAAGCACTTTTTTCCAAGCAAAGGTAATCAAAAGCCACCCTTGGGATCACCTAATCAACGGGTATTGAGCCTAATCTGTCTAATTCTCACCGATGGCCGATTTTTCTCAAATATCATCAATATGCGTTCCCTACGGGATGCGGATACACCCTAAATCATTATCTAGTACCAGCAACTGTGCGCTCGAACCAACCGACGGAATACAAAGTGCTCCCAGATTTGGTTGCGGCGTCTTTCTACAATAGCAAGAAATTTCGTAGGGCAGTATCACGCGAGCTTTACGAGAGGCTGTGCTCTACGGGTCAAATTTTCTCACTCAGACAATTCCTCCCGAGTTGTCGGGAGTACAACATGCCCACGGTTAATATTGACGTGGATTCAAAGGCAGCATATGATACAGTTAAACGTGAAGAGCTGTGGCAGTTAATGCACAAGAACGGTTATCCAGACCAACTAATGCGGTTGACTCCTTTAGAATTGTCCTTTGTCCTTTGGACTGTTTGTTTAGCATCGTTATTGGAGGTATGATCTGACGAGCGAGCATCGGAACGAATGAGACGAACTTCAGCAAACGTAGTCAACTCCTTGTCTTTGTAGACGACGGAAACGGAGGTTAAGAGGATTGGGTAAAAAATCAATGCGTCGCAAACCAAATATACAGGGGAACCGCTAATAATACAGCTAAGAAGATTCAACGATGCATTTAAGCTGGAATTCGGACCTTCTTTTCATTCCACAAGACTTGTGCAGCCTTGCTTATGGAAGATAGATGTGTATTTGAACGAAAGGTGTTGCGGACTATTTTTGGGGGAGTACAAGCAGAAAGCAGATAATGGCGCAGGCATATGGGCCATGCCGCAAAAATGCACCAGCGACTCTAGAAAAAGAAGGGCCTTACGTGCTGCGTTGCTCGACCAGATTGCAGCTGACTTTTGAATGTCGAGATGCTCAACGAATTGGCGACGAATAGCCCAGGACGAGTACAATGGAGAAAAGCTCTTGATATAGCATGAGCAACCCGGGGTCCGTATGGTATGCCTTATTCGTTTCTGGTCTCCTATATGATGTTTTTCTGGGGCTTGCCAGGATATTTGGGGGTTTTCCTCTGGTTTTCGGTACCATTTCGACGGTAGTTAGGTTTAGCTTGCTCACTGAAACTCACTATAGCATTTATACAAGTAAGCATTTGGCTCCACAATAGAGTGTAATTTGGTTATCTGTATGGTTGGAGTGGTACATCATCACAATGCGGTTGAGCAGACCGCCCTTGTACAAAGTGTACCCTGTGCAAGACGTGCTGTGCTTTGCTTACTAGACCGGTTGTTCTCTACAAGCATGAAACATGGACAATGCTCGAGGAGGACCTGCGAGTACTCTGTAACCGTCGACTTAGTCTCTGCCCAAGATTTAGGAGACTGTCGCGTGAGCAAAATATTTTATGAATGTCCCGCAATAAATTGTCAAGAGAGTAGTTGGAACACCCTATTGCGAACAGCTTTCCCCGATGACGTGTACGCAGCCATACGTCAACGGCTTCCACCCACCCACCGCCAGGGGGCGGAAAATGGAGCAAAGACATGGACATGGATTGCGGGTGGCCATAAAGAGTCCAGAAAACGATGAGCGAGACAGTGGAGGTTTTAGCGCGAAAAGGTCAAAGATCGTTGCACAAAAGATAGCTTGAGCCATTACGCTGTCCGAAGTCAAACAGTACGGTACTGAAAAACGAAATATAGTCGCACAACTGAGACAGCGGAGACAAAACTAAAATAAAAGTCTGAGCTGAGTGTATGATGCTACGAATCAGAAATTCTTAGTGAAAGACCACTACAAATATACAAAGTTTTAAAGGTAGACTAAAAACACGTGCGAAAAGAAGCAAACAACAGGTATGGCTATCAGAGAACTCTTACGGCATAGTCCCGACCATGACTGCTCCAAAACTCGACGTTACACAAACCATCTCGCTCTTAGGACCCCTGAGTTTCTGCGTTTACCTGACGGTTACCAACGTGACCTGAAACTGTACCTGAGTTGTACCGAATTTGGTCCTCATGTCCGCAGCTACCGCCACATCCGTTAATCCTGAAGCTGAAGAAGCGTCCCTTCCAACGACACCATCGCAGTTACGCCGCGTCGTCACCATCCGCAGCCGGAAAACCGGGAGAAGGCCATTAAGTTTCGTGCCAAAAGTCATCGACCTGACCGCAAACGGATCCCGGTCAACATCTCCACCGGAAGTGAAACCCCTAGATATCAAAAGGTAGGAGTTACCGAGGGAAATCGGTTAATAAAGGGAACAGTTTAAGCAGAAGATTCTCAGGGTTTTCTTGACAACAAGTCGTGAACGTTTGCAGTCCCTGAGGTTTGTTTCAAGGGGTGTCGTAAGTGCTGGGTAGTTACGACCCCGTCAGTTACAACTCGGAGTTTTCGGAATACGAGTAATAAGAACGATCTTCGGCGGCGTACAGGAAAACGAAGTATGGAGATGGAGAATGAACCATGAATGAATGATGAACCATCATCCAAACGATGAACTTGCACAGCTCTATGGCGAGCCCAGTATCTCAAAAGGTGGCTAAAGCTGGACGGATATGATGGGCAGGACATGTTGCAAGAATGCCGGACAACTACCCAGCAAAGATGGTGTTTGCCTAAAATCCAGTAGGAAGAAGTCGACCAGGAGCGCAGCGAGCAAGATGGTTAGACCAGGTGGAGCGAGATCTAGCGGAGAGTACTCGGAGTCCGAGAAATTGGAGAGCAGTAGCCCACATCCGAGTTAACTGGCGAAACGTTGTTCAACAGGCGTTATCTTAGGATGGCAAAATACTTAAGTAGGTAAGTAAATCTTCATCGGCATATTTGGGCAAAAAATGTCCTGATTTTTAGTTGGATCGATGTGGTCACCCTAGCCATATCCAAAAACAATGTAAAAGCAAACAGAGATGCACCTCTTGCCTAGCTGAAGAGGTTAATGACGATGATTCGTGCGAGGGAGATCTGGTCTGCGTTAATTGCTCTGGTGCTCACAGAGGAGACGACAGAGGAAGCTGTGGATTATTCGCTAAGAAAAAGGAAGAAGAAAAAAACGTCACCAGAGTTTTTCTCAAGGTAAAACTCAAGGTATTTCGCCTACGACTTGCAGGCTTCCTCAGTGTCTGTTTTCGAACTAAATTAGCCAAAGCAATTTTACAGTTTTTATAGGGGATATGGGTACGAGATCTATGTGGAGGTAATAGTGTAGGTAGACGGATACAACGACGGATACATTCCCTCTCATATCAAAGCTTCTTTCCTGCATTACCAATAGGGTACAAAAAGACGTTAGGTAGAAAAGGGCACGAATAGTGGCCGTAGAATAGCAAAATAAGAAGTCAAGTACAAGCCGTTTATCAACACTTACGGCTCGTTTTAATGCAATTGACTAAATGCATTATATTGTTACGTTATATGCGCATATATTACTTTCTTTAATGCTGATTTACGTTAATGCTTCTATGCATCAACAATGTTAATATACGTTTTATAAGCATTAAGATTTTGACGTAGGACTACGTCTTACGGCAAGTTTTGAGATAGGGTGTCATTCCAAAAAATCGAAAAATGCGAGCGTCACGAAAAATGAAAGGTTTTGAGCGCTAATAGCTCAGCGGTTTTCCTATCGATTTTCAATATTCTTACACCAATCGATCGGAAAATCTTCTAAGAATTAACCCAAATGGAGAAAAGTATGGATTCTTAATGTTGAACTATTGAAAAATTGAAAATAATGGACCTATGTTTTACCAGAATTCTCGCTTCGTGATTGGTTGGAAGATTCTTTGCGATGATTTAAACCTACACCAATTTGATATCTGTGCTTGGGAAGTAAGCCAAAACCAAGTGACCAAGTTTCCTCATTTCAACAAGATTTCTAAACACCGCGGTTAAACCTAGACCATTTTGATGTCCTTGCTTGGGAAGTACGCCAGAGAGAGTGACAAAGCCCCCTCGTGCCAACAGATTTCTTACGAACGCGATTAAACCTAGTCCAATTTGATGTCTGTGTTAGGGAAGTGTGCCAGAAAAAATGACAACGAACTGTTGTCCCAACAGATCGCAAATTCGTTACTGCGAGACGATAAAACCTCGGCGAATTTGATATCTGTGTTGGAAAAATGTGCTACAGCTGTAGTGTTCGGTTATAATACGACTCTATACGAAGGTGAAATTAGTCATCATCGATTCTGCCAATTTCAAAAGCAGTTTTTTTGTTTGAAACAAAAATTCAGTTTATGAAAATATATTCGCTGTGTTCAGATTGGCAAGAAGAATGCAGTATATACATTTTTATAAACACAATCCCGCTTTTGGGCCGAAAAGCTGCTTCCGAAATTGGGCTTTCCGACGAAAAGTCAATGACTGCTTGCTTCCCGTGAATACGCATGCTTACCGTTTCATTAGAAGTGTATTGAAAAGATGTGCTGTTGATAAAATAGGATTGAATTGGTAAAATCCCTTCAACGTGGGGAACCATGGATAATAAAAACAATCTTTCATTTCAGTAATCTTACAGTACCTTACAGTAACCTTAGCAGGAAAGCAATAGTTTGTGTTCTTGACTTTGTTAAATTGTTTTCAAATGCACAATCTTTTGAGAATTGAACGTATGCAATGTTACTACTTTGGTAAATGTTACATACAACGCATGTAGCATGTATATATGTTGCATACAGCATGTATACATGAAGAATCGAATGATTACAAGCATGAATACATGCTACTATCACTACAAAGAGACTTACGTAGTCCTGCGTCATCTATACATGCGGTTGTGTCTTGTACACAACCCCTCTGATTTTTTTTTCTTTTTTTGGGTACATTTTCCACTGCGACCAGTTATTTGATCTATTGTGGCAGGCCCCAGTTTATTGTACGCCACATCAGGGTGTCGTATCACTATTAGTATGAGTGATTTCCACTTGCTGATCGACGGCATTGTCCCAATAAGGTATTATACAACGAATAAAGTTTATTGCCTTATTGGGAGAATTCATCCATACATCTGAGGGTTGTATTAAAGTGATGTCAAAGAAAGTTTTTCTTTTATGAAGTAGTGCCACGCAATAACATAGTAGATGTTCCGCATTTTCACTTTCTAGGTTACAGAAGCGACACGTGTCATCTTCTAATTTTCCCAGTTGTTTTAAGTGATATTTACTTGCGCAGTGGCCTGTTACGAGGCCACAGTAAGTACGTAAGTCCTTTTTAGACAGGCTAAGAAGTTTCTGGGTTATTGTTTTATTAGGAGGTATAAATTTCTTTGATTGTCGAGCTGTCAGATTTTTTTTTCCAGACATCATCAATCATTGATTTTTCCCAGTTTTTTAATTCCATTCTAATAGTACATTCTGAGACCCCATAGAATGGTTCTGGTCCAATGAAAGGTTTAATCGATCCAGCTTTTGCCAACTGATCCGCTTTTTCATTGCCTTCAATTCCGCAGTGCCCAGGGACCCAAAAAAGTTTTATTATGCTTTTTCTAGCCACCTGCTGCAGCAATTGAATGCATTCCCAAACCAGTTTAGATGAACACGAAACTGACTTCAGTGCTTTTAAAGCAGCCTGGCTGTCAGAAAATATACATATATTTGCATTTCTATAATTTCGTCGCAGACAAACTGTAGCACATTCAATAATTGCCTGTATTTCTGCTTGAAAAACAGTCGGCCATTGGCCCATGGATATTGATATGTCGACTCCGGGGCCCGTTACGCCAGTTCCAACTTTGTTGTTTAGTTTAGAACCGTCAGTGTAGAAGATTATCGATCCTGGTTGAATATTGGGCCCACCTGATTCCCACTTCGTGCGACTTATGGGATATGGGATTAATTTTAAAATCCTTTAAGATACTGAGATGGCCCCTAAGGTCTCCATCAAAGAGCTTTTTTGTTCTCCTCAACCTTAGTGCATTTTTCTCAGCTTCTAGTTGAACAAATAAGTGCAGTGGAAGCAAACTATCTACCACAATCTTTAAAATCTTGTTTATCGACAAATGTTTTTAGGCGAAATCTCTTGTCAAGGCTCAGTGACTCAAATTAGCACACAGCAACTGAAAATATAGTTTATAGTTTTGAATTGAAATTAATTATTTTGCATTACCAGAAATCCACCTAATTGTAGCATCAAAAAAGGCATTATGTCTTACGTTACAATAATTGTTAAATAAATAAATAAATAAATAAATAAACTTAAAATAGAGTCTAACGCTTTTGATGGCGTACTGCTAGTTGCTCCGGTTATGGAGATTGTAGCTAATTGTTGCAACTTCTCTAGTTTCTTTTGAGCATTTTTAATCTTTGTTTTCGGCCACCAAACTAAGGCCGCATATGTTACCCTGGGTCTTACTATTGCTGTGTAGATCCAATGAATCATTTTAGGTTTCAGTCCCCATTTATTTCCGAAAGTTTTTCTACTTATCCATAAGGCATTCATAGCCCTATTTAATACTTGATCCAAGTGTAAATTCCAGTTTAATTTGCTATCAAGAATCACTCCTAGATATTTTACTTTGGGAGAAATAGTTAGTTTTGTTCCTTCTAAGTACAAGTCAGGTATTTTAGTTTTCCTTCTTCGCGTGAAAGAAATAACAGTAAGGGTAAACGGGGTAACAACGCCCGCCGGGGTAAAACCGCCCACCATGGTTTTACAGGGCCTTGCTCAAATTGGTGTTAAATGTTGATGACAGTCATATTACTGAATGCGTACGCAATATTTTACAATACCTTGTACAGCAATATCGTATAAACTATCGGAGAAATAAATAAAAATAGATTTTTCGTTATAATCGTTTCGTTTTTTATAACTTTGTTCCCGCAGAACTTAGGGTTTATTTTATTCAAAACGTTAAAACTTTCAGTAAATCCAACCCACATCGCTTCTCTGATTCTGTCTTCATCCGACAGTACCTAAATTAGGTAACTGTTCATGCAGTTTTGTTGAAATAAATAGTGAAATGTGTAAATCGGTCATTTGGGGGTAAAACCGCCCACAACGAACGGCGCAAAACCGTCGTGTATAATGCTAGTGCGATAAGGAGATTTTTAAAATAATTGCATAGTTTGGACCAAAGGATCTCAGATTTACATAAAACAATATAAATGTGCTTAGTTTATAGCTGGTGGACTGTTTGGAAAAATCTAAATCGCCAATTTTCCCTGCGGGCGCTATGGACATTTTCTTGTTTTCTCGGATATAGCTTTTTTTAATAATTCCTCCCTCTTGGGACAAATAACATAGAATAAACATATTTTTTATGAAAATATAGCAAATTATCTTAGCAATGGAAAAGTAATATGTATCTGCTTTATCAATCAGAACAATTTGAAATGTCAAAAAATGACCTACCGGATCAATTGCAGGAACTTTAATACCCATATTGTTATATTTTATCTTAGATCCTCTCTAGTCCTTAAAGATTGACTCCAGGATGCCTAACCCGATCCATCTTGTTGTCTAAGGAAACTATACGGTATCAATTTCAAGACTGTCGGTACCTATATTACTGGTATTCTTCCAATACGAGTGGTTGCCGGACACTCTTTCGAACTTACGAATCTCAGGGAACTATGTATTGTTTGATAGCAAACTGATTCAATTTGTTTAAATTAGATAAATTCATGAATCCAATGCCACCAGTTTCATTCAAATCGGTTGAATATTGTTAAAGTTATATGCTATGGCGGTTTTACCCCGTTAGTGGGCGTGTTTCACCCCGCATGGAAAAAATACTCTATTTTTTGGACGTGTTTCCAAATCGCAATAAAAAATAGAAAATCATTACAGATATTTATGTTTTTATTTTTTATATGTAGGTAATAGATCAATTGTTCATTTAAAGCAGATAAATTAGAAATTGAGCTACAACTTTTTTTTATACAGGTGGTTTTGCTTAGGCGGGCGGTCTTGCCCCGCTTACCCTTAGTTTTTTGAGGGTTTATTGAAAGATCCTCATCTCTGCACCACGATATTGTAGAATCCAGAGCATGCTGCAATCTATCTGTAATAACTTGTTCATATTTCCCACGAACTATAATTGCAATGTCATCAGCGAAACCAATTATTTCAAATCCTGACGCTTCAAGATGTGATAGTAGTTCGTCAACAACAAGTGACCACAACAAAGGTGAAAGAACTCCTCCTTGTGGGCAACCCTTTACAGTCTTTACCATGACAGTTGACATTCCATGGCTACTAGTTATTTCTCTTTTTTGTAACATTTGACAAATCCAATCTACAATAGTTTTATCGAAATTACGTTTTATCATAGCATTTTTCATTGAAGTGTGAGATGCATTATCAAATGCTCCTTCAATATCTAAGAATACAGCCAATAAAATCTCCCTGGCTTCAAACGTCTTTTCAATTTTTGTTACGAGTGCATGAAGTGCTGTAATTGTTGATTTACCATGTTGGTATGCAAATTGATTTTTATTTAAAGGAAAATGTTTCAAGTAATTTGACTTAATATAATCATCAATTAGTTTCTCCATCAGTTTTAACATTATTGACGAGAGACTGATTGGTCTAAATGACTTTGGATCTTTTTTATCTTTTTTGTTCGCTTTTGGAATAAAAATAACTCGAATTTGTCGCCAATTTGTGGGAATATAATTTAACCGCAAGCTGGCTCTAAACATTTCAGTTAGACAAGGAGTAAGACTTCCATTACTTTTTTGAATCATTACTGGCCGGATTTCATTCTTTCCTGGAGTTTTGAATGGTTCAAACGAGTCTATAGCCCATTCAACCTTTGCTTGAGTGAAGATACGACTTGCTAGATCTTGCGAGTCCCTGGTCGTGTTTTGCCCAGTTGTACTTGCAATATCATTTTGTTCATTGGAAGCTGCTATCCTTGTCTTTTCTGATTCAGTACATGAATCCAATGAAGTAGTTTCTCCGCTCAAGGTTGGTAAAGATCCCGGAAAGTGTACTTGCATTAATAAATTCAAAGTTTCGGTAGTGTTGGAAGTAAAACATCCGTTGTCATTCTTCAAAGTACCCAATCCATTCGTATGATCTGTTGACATAACCCCATAACATAAAGATTACAAAAATCTAGAAACCACTGGAGTACTTTCAATATTTTCACATACGTGCCTCCAATTTTTTCGTTTGGATTTTCTTATTTCGTTGCTATACAGAGTGAGTGCTTTCCTGTATTCATCCCACTGTGAAGTACGTTTTGCTCGATTGAACATTTTTCTAGCTTGTTTCCTTAGATTTTCCAATCTTATATTCCACCATGGAACGTCCCTGTTCGTCGATCGTACCTTAACTGGACAACTGCTGTTATATGCTCTGATTATTCTGTTAGTTACTTGAATAGATATGTTTTCAAGCTCCCTACACGTATTAATATTCTTAACTATTAAATTTCCCCCCTCTATTAACTTGCAATAATACGAATCCCAGTCTGTTTTTCTGGGATCTCTAAAAGTTTCTTTGATGATGTCGTTCACTTTGTATTCAAAGAGGATATGTGTGTGATCGGATAGGGATATTTCCGTAGAAACATGCCAGTTCTGTATGTTTTTCGACAGAGTGTTACTGCAAAGTGTTAGATCAAGAACCTCCTGTCTGATGGAATTCATAAAAGTGTAATCAGTACCGTTATTGCAGATATCTATATTATTATAATTTAAATATTCTAACAGACACTCACCTCTTTTGTTGGTATCATTACTGTTCCAGATTGTATGATGTGCATTTGCATCACATCCTATGATATACGCTTTGTTCTGTGATTTACAGAACGATATGAAAGCTGAAACCTCCGGGGGTGGCACTTCGTCTACGTCCCCAGGAAAGTATGCAGATGCTACGTAGATTTTTGTTTTTCCACGTGTAGTGGGAATTTCCACTACTGCCGCTACAATGTCACGATTAATAAATTCTGTAATGGGTAGTATTTTAATATTCCCATTGAAAAGAAGAGCGGATCTAGGAGATTGCTGTGTTTCGTCGTAAATTAACTTACACGATTTAGTATCCTAGTATAATTCCTAATATTTTTGCTCTATTTGTTCATGGCTCCTGGATAAAAGCAATATCTAGTCTGCTTTGGATAAACCTCTTACAAAGTACAGCACTTGCACCCTTTGCGTGATGGAGATTTATCTGGATGAAATTTATGCTGTTTTGACTATGGAATGTGATGATTGTTGGATTGCTTTTTGGGTACCTCTACTCGTTCCCCAATAAAAACCCCGCAGTCACTGTTGCCTGCTAGGATATCAATTTTTCTATATGTCTGTTTTGATTGAGTTCGTCCAGTATTTTGGCCGCCGCTTGTTCCTGGAACTTTTTTTTCGTCTCCAGTTCCATCAGGCGTCCTTTTAATACTGTTGACTTCAGTAGTGTTGCTTGAAGTCCTTACCGAATTTTGAATTCCACTCGGTCCTGGGACGTCATGATTAGTGTTAGTACCAATCATTTTAACGTCACCAGTTTCGCAGATATTCCTATTAATTCGGATAGCCTCCGTGTCATCTGTTCCCATTCTTTCCGTTTTGTTTTTTTTTTGGGATTTTTCTTCCGGATAGGGGCACTACCGAATTTAAAATCCAGTACGAAATTACATTCATTTAGAGATCTCATGGATACTCCATCTATACTAAATGTTAGCTCGACATGACGTTTATTTATGATTTTCCTCACAAATATCTTCCAACTGTCGACTACTAACCCTTCATTCTGAGCATCTAGAAGAGCAAGTATGTCTTCGTTGCTATCTTCTACACTCATCGGAAAGAATCCAATCAGAGTCTCCGGTTGTGGAATCTGGTGTTCATCCACTGCAACTATATCTACCCCCACTGATGGAATTATATTTGAAATGATATTTTTTAACCAGTCAGATGTCTCCTGGTTTTTGCAGATTAAAATTAAGTAACCCGGCCTAAATAGGCAATTTCCAAATTTTGGTTTGACTCTTTCTTTGCGTTGATGTAGCACTTTGCCGAGAACAGCTTTTGGCGTTGCAATTAACTGTTGCATCGTCAATTCTGAGTTCGGGTAGTCCTTTGGGATAATGCCTACCTTCACACTACTTACTACATCTCTGTACGATGGTTTAGTCATTATCCCAGATGGCCCCGCCCTAATCTGATCTAAGCGATGTTGAATAGATTTTCTATTCACATTCCCTCTTGATATCATGGGACGACCCTGTTTTTTAGGACGCGGATTTTCGCCGCTGCTGTTGGACTCGCTGTTCCGAAAGCGTTTACCGGGATCAGAATTGGGAGTGAGCAAAGGTAAGGCAGCCAAACGACGTGCTTCTTCCTGATTGATTCCGCTGTCAATAAGGCGTCTGTACCGCTTTTTTCCCGCCCCACTTAGAGGTTTGATTGAGTCAGTCCCCAGTTTAGTACCAGTTAGGTCCTGCCTGGGCAAAGTAGTCTTGATATCTATTTGTGGTTTCGAAAGCAGAGTTACATTTACATCATCATCCGAGTCACTTGCATAATCATCCATTTGCCTCTCATTGCGAGGCGTATTCAAAATTGACGAAGAGCAAGATAATACATCCTCATCTAAATGATGTTCCTCTATATCCATAACTTTATTATCCTCCATTGTATATTAACTGTATAAGCTACGTTAAAGTAAACTAAAGAGAAAACAAAAGAAATTTTTATTTTAAGTATTAAGAAGCATTAAGATTGCTAATATACAAAAGTTTGGCACCAGGGATGCAGAATTATTTCCAATATACGGTTTTGGATTAATGCTTATGGCTACTTGGGCTGTCCTGGTCAATAACGGAGTAGCAGCACACGGGCGGAATCCTATGCTTATGCTTGCTTATGCTAATCAGCAGCAGCCACAAGCTTGGTGTGTAATGGTCGTCCGTGCCTGGGAAGCAAGACTATCATACGGAAAATGTATGGAAAATTGTTCAATTTCGTTAATTTTCACTATTTAGCGATTGGCAAACAATCACCTCAAGAAATCCATACAATTGCTGCATCGTTTATGATCAAAATCTGTTTTAAATTGGAAGAGCTATTAGCGTTCAAAGTCTTTCATTCTTTCGTGACGGTGGCTTGACTCCAAATGTTGGCACCCTGCCGTAAGACGTAGTTCTACGTCAAAAAATTTCGATAATCCTACCATGTTATCATGTTACAATTAATCCTAAAATCCAAATAGCAACTTCGTTAGCTTGCATTTTGCCAGTTTATAACTTTGATATAGTGATCGGAATTACAAACAGAAAAAAAATTATGTTCATAATTCCGATCAATCACTTTAATGGAATAAATTCCGCAAATTCAATCAAATCCAAATTTGATATAGAACGGTTACATATGTTTGTATCTATTTGTTATCATAGAATACCGAAGAAGGTAATCTATTTTCACGCTGCTATGATCTTAGAAAATTTGATTAAGCGCTTAGAACTTCGGCTAAGAAAATACATTTTGAAGGCGTTTTTTGCTACTGCCTGTCGAAATTAATTTATTTTGAAGTGCATGTGCCCCAGAGGCAGCCACGTAGCCAGAGGTGGAGGCCAGGAGTCATATCTTGGCTCCTAATACATTATATGCATATCTTATTGGTTATAACTATAATATATTATAATACATTTAATGTATTGTGGTTCTAAACGAAAAAATATGCACATAAAACTGTTAAAATCAAAATTGGGCCCCCGGGCCCCCCTTTTGGCTACGTGGCTGCCCAGAGGCAGTCATTTTTCAACAACTGACACATAAACACATAGCACAATAACTGCGCGTGCTCATTTATTATAGATTTTGGTTTAATTTTCTAAAAATTGACCATTTAAATTGAGTGATCGGAATTAGGAGCTGATCGCAATTATGTGCGGTCACGGTACATCATTACCGACATTGTGGGGAATGGTTTGAACATATAAAGGTAATAAAAGCGAGGATTCCAGATTACGAAACTCGGACGTAGCCGAGGAAATTCTGGCAAAATTAGCACCTGCTATGACTTTGGAACCAACTAATCCCTTGCTGGAGCAGAATACGAATTGTTCCAATAGAATGTATTTTGGACTTGGACTTGGATACATTCCAATAGAATGTATTTTGGACCGGACCGAAACCTGGACTTCAATTTACTGTTCAACTGTTATAATTTTAACTCGTTGTTCGTATATTAGTTGAAAGGCATTTATATTTTAAATCAACTTGTCAATAAATGGTGCTATACATCAACTATTTGCGAGGAGATTGACGAATGAGAACCAGTGGTAAATGATAACTCAGATTATTTATTTATTTTTTTCGTTTGACCATAAGTTGTGCGTCAAATGACAAATACTTTATGTTTTGAGCAAGAAGGAATAAGGAACCCTCTAACGGGTAAGGCCGTCTGTAGACGGAAATTCACTTTTGGAGCTCCAGACCCGCATACGAAATTTGTTTTGAATTGACAATTGATATTAATATCACTACATTCTGACTATGCATTCAAAAGTTATCATTTTTCAAAAACAAAAATTCCGAAAAATTTCGAAAATAATTAATACGCGAATATTTCCTTTTTTACTTTTGATAAAATAGCACATCTAGAACAAAATGATTGACCTTAAGATTTTGCTATGAGTAAATTTCATGCTTTATATCAATTTTGCAATGTATTTGAATTGAAAAAATATCTGGGTAGAGCGTTAGACATGAAAAACGAAAAAGAGAAATTGGATTTTTTCTAACCAGAGGCTCGTCCAGATAATTATTTTTGCAAGAAAATCAGAACTTAAGGTTCTTTTGACTGTACTTTCATGATAAAACAATCATTAGCTTGATCGCATCGTTTTTACCATGTTGCCCGTTAGAGGGTTAAACCAGTTATCATTCGTTTCGAGAAGGCTTGGCATGCTTATTTCGCTTTGATCCCTTTTGAGTACTATAAAATCTTAACCAAGCAGAATTTGAAAAAGTGGAGTATTGGGCATTCGTAGAGTAGGTATAGTCAGTCAACAGTCATGGGTAACACACAATTATGGGTCATTTTAGCTTTATGAGGCGATTAATGCGTGAATATTATACTAATTGATTGATAAAATTGTTACTCATAAGTACCACTAACAATTTAATTAATCATTAGGTGGTATTCAAACAGAAATTAGCAGCTGACCCACACGGAATAAAATTTGATTCCGATACCATGAATAAAATCATGAAATGTGTATTCTTGTCTAATCATGACTGAACTGCCATATCAGACAGCACAAATTCATGAATAATAGTTCATGATTTTGCGTTGTGGTCTACTGCAAGAAGCTCGTGATATCATGATTATTATTCATGGTGTATTTTCATAAATCATAAGCTGGAAACCAGGAATCATGAGTCGTTTTGCTCGTTTTGGAGATAAAATTTCTATCTGTGGACAATTGTGTGTGATCCATGATTGTGGACTGACTGTAATTGTTTAAAATACTGCGGAAAAAATTAATGTTTTATTTTTAATATTTACGGCGCTATAGAGCTGCAATGCAGTTGGTTGCAAAAAGAGGGCACTTTTCGCTACCAACGGGGTACAGTTTTACGCCACAAATACAAAATAGGGTAATTTGCCAATTGTTGCCCATCACGCAATTGTTGCGCACTTCTCGGTTTTTGAGTAATATCTGAGAATATCTATATTATCGCAGCATTCCAAACAATCAAAGCACAAATATATGTCATTACCTTCAAAGAACACCCAGGCAACAATGTGAGTTTTATTGTACTCTTATGACCGTTTTCAAGGCCAATTTTGGTCTTAAAAGTGTAATAAAACCCAAATTGTTACTTGGGTATGATTGTTAGCAAACAAATATTTGGAATAGAAAAACTACCTAGTAAAGAGATGCCAATACCGAGGGGGTATTTCGAAAACCGGTTTTCGGTATTGATAAATTCAATACCGGTAAAACCGGTAAAAAACCGGTAAAAGCCAATTCTTGAGAAATATATTTAAAAATTGTTAAATTTATAGAAAATGTTTCCATTAATCAATGGTACTCAATTTTTTGAAACAGCTAAGTGACTAGCTCTCTTAAAAAGAAATAAATACGGAAAGAGTGTTTATCGTGTCAACTCTAAAACGAGACAGACTTTACTGGGAAACTGCATACAATTTGGGTAATACCAAAATATATGGTCTTGTGGTCCAAATTGACAGCTTATTTTCTTACTAATTTTTTTAAAGCCCTGTTCATGCTGAAACATCTGTGATACGTGGTGCCAGGTAATTGGAATATTTACTGGTTTTTCGAATTATTTTGAGTGACATAGAGCATTAGTGAATTTTGAGACACGCATTTCAAGACGGAGGATAAATAATTGATCAGGAACTGAACATGGTCGGAATGGCAGCAAGCCAACATAGCTCGTTTCACAGTTCGCAGTATGAATGGTTCTTACAAGTCAGTCTATGCTCGCAGCGATACAATCTTTGATGTTGGTTTCAGAAAACAGTCATCCTGTCTATCCGTTAAGGATTGCCAACAACGGGTCCATAAACGAACTCTTCTTCCGTGATATGCTATGACATTTTTTAAAGCACTCCGTAATTTTTCACTGAAATTTTTCTGAAGAGATACACAGTGTGTCGCAAATTTTTAATGTTGCGCGATATTCTTAATTGTATTTTTGTTAAAGTCACTTTCATAGATATTTAGATAAATATTTTCCGTTTGTTAAAATTATATAATTGAGCTGTTATTTTCAGAACCTCGAAGCATTGAATTGAATTCGCCCTATACGTTAACAATCTGAACGGCAATGGAAGCTTCTTGAGTTATTTTTTCATTAAATTTACCACGTAAAAAAATACCGAAAATACCGGTTTTTGATCGCGTAAAAACCGGTGTTTCGGTATTGAAAAATAGCACGGTAATACCGGTAAAACCGGTTTCGGTAAAACCGGTAAAGCATCCTAGTAACATCCAGCTCTTAGTAGAGCCAAAATATGTCGAAAGTTTACAGTTTGGATTAAGAAATCACTCATCAAATTTAGGTTTTTAGATAACAAAAAACAAAGTTTCCCCTTATTACTTTCTATGCCTAATTTATTTATAATTTTTGATCAAATAAATAACTATATGTTCTTATTTTTTTGTTCTATTCTGCATAGCGGTTAATAATTGGCAAAAACTTAGGATTTTGTCCATTTCTTGGACCTATCCGCAAATGCCGCAAAGCTAGGCCCTGCTTTACCATTCCTACTTAATCCAACTCTTATTGAAATTTCGTCACTTTTTGGATGTCTAATTAAAACAATACCAATAATTATCGATTTCTTTGGAGACTAAATCCGCAAAAGCCTAATGATATTACCGGCGTGTAACAATTTTCATGAATTGGATATAATTTTTGTATCCGTAATCCACAGTCGATTAGCGGAATAATGTGTGCGGAAATTTGTTATGAAAAATTCTTGAGAAATGAACATTATAATGCAAAACAATGCTTCAGCCTCTATTAAACGTAGAGGAGAAAGTTATGTAGTGGCTAAAGGAACTTAAAAGTAGAGGTTTCTCTTATACGCTCGAATGTAAAAAAATCGAAAAACTTTGCTTTTGTAAAAACAAAATATCAACCAAAAACGTATACTGCGTTTGAATTTGAAAAAGGAAAGATCCCGGAAAACAAAATTATATTAATTAATTTTAATTAATACATAGATTTATTCAATGCAACAATTTGTACCTGTTCCAGTAAACCATTGTTCGGTGATGATTGAAATCAAATACCTCACAAAATATTAACGACACGGTACTCATAATTGGTAAAGCTGTTTTTAATGAGTTCTTCTTTATATGTCAATTTTCTGTACTTGGCATTTCTCCTAATTTCATTTTTTTCTTTGCCGTGCAACAATTGGATTGAACGTGCGCAATATTAGGTAAAGGACGTTAATCAAGTGGGCAACAATTGGGTCTGTATGCTGTTGGAAAAAACTCAAATTGCATATTATATGCAATATTTCAAGCTATGAAAACAAACCAAATGTTTACTGAAAGGTCATTTTGTTTGCATGACAAATTTCGATTTAAGTAACGTAGGGTAGTCGCTCCATTAGTCGCGCAGCTAAGCACAATGTAATTTCTTTTTTTGTGTTTATTGAGGATATGCTTCAATTAATGCTTGTGGGATTTAAATTTATCAAACACAAGGCATTTGTCACAAGGCAAGACAATTGCATTCGTTGTACGAGAAGCTTTATAAAGAACAAAATGAATTTTCCGATTCAATTATATTGTACCAGAAGTTGCGCTAATGTTCTCTTAATTAAGTTTGGGGTTCCTTTAATTGTGTTATCCCGTATCCCTTTAAGCACGGAGGGTTTTGGTTACAATATTTTTGGTTTTTGGATGAATATAAATTTTTTTTATCTCTCGAGATACCAAAACCGGTGTATTCTACACATTGCAATAAATGTTTGCTAAATTTAGCAACCTACACAATTGTGTGGGTTCGGCCTTATCTTATACCATTGCACTATGGGCAAAAATGAGCCAAACGGACGCAATTTAGATATGGCCTGCAGGCTGATAAAATGTAGGTGATCTTATGTAAAATTTTCCGGAGAATCGCATGGTGCCCACCGATTTCCTGTTTGTCATCGGAAAGTGCCCCATTTTGCTCATTTTCCCCTATTTTTAACATTTTTAACCCTTTTTGGACTATACCAACCCAGGCTTTGAAAACACAAAACATGAAAACCTAATTAATTCGTGTAACAGCCACGTAGCCAGAGGTGGGGGCCAGGAGCACTATCTTGGCTCCTAATATATTATATACATAACTTACTGCTTATAACTATAATACATTACAATACATTTAATGTATTGTAGTTCTAAACGAAAAAATATGCATTTAAAACCGTCAAAATCAAAATTGGGCCCCCGGGCCCCCCTCTTCTGGCTACGTGGCTGTCGTGTAAAGAAGTCCACAGAATCGAATAGGGTTGACCCCGTTTAGTTTAAAGCGAGATCATCGCTTCGAGGATCATAGACTTCAGCTTCTGAAACAGCGGAACGGTCGTTACGTAGCTATGGTAATACACAATAATATGGTTAAGTTTTTACTAACTGATGGATCGCCGCTGTTCTTCATCATTTATTTTGCTGCATGAACACCAGCGGGCGTAGTAGCTCAATCAATAGTAGCTCAGTCAGGAGTGAGTAGGATTCGGGTCCATCATATCGGCGCGCGAGCAATAGGTTTAGTCTGCAATCAGTAGCCGAATAGAATGCAATAAATGCCAAAGTGTAAAAGTCACTCTCGTTCAATAAATTCACTAAAGTAAACGCCACAATTCTTTTGATTCCGCTACGTGAAGATACGCACGGCCGTGTCCAGCTGTAAACGCTCATCAGTGGCTCTGCTCGTGATTTCGGATTCGGTGCAGCTACGACAACTTCACGATCGGTCACAACACTAACCTTAATACAACAGATATACCGGAACGTCCAGATTGGCTTAAAACATTTGAATGTAGATTCAAGAATTTGTCTTAGAAAATCCCCTAGCTGAATACATCATTTGGCACACTTCTTTTTTATTTCACAATTTATAAATGACCAGTTTTAGGTTCCGGTAGTACTCTAAACGGAAGTTCTGTAGTGTGGAGCATGAACGAATGCTCTACAGTATAATGTATTCATTCTTACTGACTCAAAATGAGATGGCAGCAGCAGATTTTGTTTTATTTCATCTGTTACTTATGACGTGAAAAGGTAATCCCACTGCGATCTGGAATATTTCCGGGAAAATGAATCCAAAATTTCCAAATATATTTTTTCATTGAAGGTCAATCTAAGGTGGTTCTTTGAAGACAAGTTGTATAAAAATCGATCAAAAAATAGTAAAGATAGAGACAAAAGTGTAACGGTAAGTACACTAATTTTTGAAGTCCCGGCGGGAACGTAAAGGTAAAAGTAGGTATACAATAAGACCGAACAATGAACAATGAAAAACAATGTGCATAAGTAAGTTGTAAAAGTTATTTCCCGTAAATTTTTACCTTTGTTATACTATAACAAAGGTTTAAAAATTGGTCGAAAAACACGAAATTGATCCGAGTCACACATACCAATCGATAGGGTTCAACGATTTGAGCAATGCCTGTGTGTGTGTGTCTATGTATGTAATGTTTTTTTCTATCGCCTGTTTCTCAGAGATGGCTGAACTGAATGGTTAATAGGGAATCATTGTTTGAAAGGTGTTATTGTCTAGTAGATCACTATTGAGCTGTTTCGTGATACGACGTTTCGTTTAAAAGTAATAAGCAAAAATGTGAAAAATACGTGACACGGGTTTCTTCGGAACTACATGACCGATTTCAACGATCTTAGTATCAAATGAAAGCCCTTATTAAAGCTAAATTATTCAGGAATTTTTAATTGAAAACAAACAAGTAGTTTAAAAGTTATGCTTAAAAAACCTGTTTTGACAAGGTAATAATTATCGCCTGTTTCTTAGAGATGGCCAAAACCGATTTATGCGCTATTAGTCTCATTTGAAAGATAATATATCCCAATAGATCATTATTGAATGATTTTTTGATTGGACGTTTAATTTGAAAGTTATGAGCAACCGTATACACCACACCAAAATTAACAACAATTTATAATGATTTTATCCAAGATAATTTACCTAATTTCAATTATTTTAATATCAAACGAGAGGTTTTGACACTACGAATATATATGCAAAATTTCATAAGAATCGGTTTTATCGGTTAAAATATATTAACCGTCGAATACTCGCGCCAACTTTTGTAACACAGTTACTCGCGCGCACAATAGCCCCAAACCAAAGAAAACGTGTGCACTATAGTTTTGACTGGGAAAACTTGGTGTTAGGTTTATCGAACCTTTGGCAGAGTTTCTTGAAATTGAATGCTCTATCGTCTGGTGGAATTTAAATTTTGATTAATCCCCCTAAAAGTGAAATAAAAAAATGTTTTTCTTTAGTGTCAATATAACACAATGATGTGTTCTGCAAAGTTATAGAACATAACAATATTATTATTATGTAATAATATTATTATTACAAGAAATTTTGCTAAAGACAGTAACCTTCTATCTCTGCAGCGAAGATAGAAATATCTTATTTATTGTATATGAATTTGTAAAATCAGTTTTTCTATTTTTGCTCTTTTTGTAATTGTTGTATGACTTTTTCATGTACTACAAAATTGTACAAATAGTAAAAATACACAACTTTGCTGAAAATAGTATACCTGTATGTTTGCTTGTTTAGGAACTGTAGAACTTTGATTATAAAGAATACCTTAATTTTGACTCCGAATTACTCGACTACCAGCAGACGTATACATTTTAAACATTTTACATTTGCTGATAGTTTTGCTGCATAAATTTTTCCAACAATTTAAATTATTAATGCATTGAATAATTATGATATTTTGCTCACAATAAGTTTGTTGAAGAATATACGTTAGTTAAACAACGATTTGTAACTTTATAAGAATATGGCGTTGAAAACCTACACGTGTTGTATAAAATACAACCGCGTGAGTTAATAAAAATTGATGAGAATTATTCAAGAAAACTGTATTGATGTGATTCAAATAGAATGGCATTACAGGAAACTATGCATAGTTCAAAAACCAATAAACTAGACCTTTACTAGACAATGTATATGCTGAAGGATAAGATTTCCTCTTACAACTTACTTATATTTGTACTTACTCAGATTAATAACAACTTACTCAGCAATTTCATGAAAAAAGGATCTATCAAAATTTAAAAGTGTTCCTATTTTGTGCAAATTTTGTAAACTTATTCAATTTTCAAAAATTTTATGTAAACCAACGCACTACGCAATGATAACCAATAGATGAATTATGTTCCGAAGACGTGTCGATTTCTATCTCAAATAGCAAGTAAGACCATATAACAGGTTCCTTTCACCACTAGGTGGATTGAATCGGGTTTTAATTACATTAATTAGAAATACTTATCTATACCTATAAAGAAGGATTTCTGTCTGTCTGTCTGTCTGTCCTGTGTTCCTTATAGAATCAAAAACTACTGAACCAATCGGCGTGAAAATTTGCATGTAGAGGTTTTTGGGGCCAGGAAAGGTTTTAGTGATGGTTAGAGACCCCTCCCCCCACTAAGAGGGGGGGCTCCCATACAAATGAAACACAAATTTCTGCATAACTCGAGAACTAATCAAGCAAATAGAACCAAATTTGGCATGTGGGTGTTTTCGGTGACAAGAATTTATTCTAGGGTAATTTGAGACCCCTCCCCTCTTTATAAGGGGAATTATAACTCCTCTCCCCTTTAAGAGGGGGGGTTTCCATACAAATTTCCTCATAACTCGAGAACTAATCAAGCAAATGGAACCAAATTTGGCATGTGAAGGTTTTCGAGGGCAAGAAAATTTTCTATGTTGAATTAGGACCCCTCCTCACTTTAAGAGGGGGGCTCCTGTACAAATGAAATACCAATTTCCTCATAACTCGAGAACTAATCAAGCAAATGGAACCAAATTTGGCATGTGTGTGTTTTTGAAGACAAAATTTTTTTCTATGATGAATTGGGACCCCTCCCCACTTTAAGAGGGGGGGGGGCTCCTATACAAACGAAATACAAATTTCCTTATAACTCGAGAGCTAATCCAGCAAATGGAACCAAATTTGGCATGTAGGTGTTTTTGGAGGCAAGAATGTTTTCTATGATGAATAAGAACCTCTCCCCACTTTAGGAGGGGGGGCTCCTATACAAATGAAATACAAATTTCCTCATAACTCGAGAACTAATCAAGTAAATAGAACCAAATTTGGCATGTGGGTGTTTTCGGTGACAAGAATTCATTCTATGGTAAATTGAGACTCCTCGCTCTTTATAAGGGGAATTGTAACTCCTCTCCCCTTTAAGAGGGGGGGCTTCCATACCAATTTCCTCATAACTCGAGAACTAATCAAGCAAATGGAACCAACTTTGGCATGTGAAGGTTTTCGAGGGCAAGAAAATTTTCTACGGTGAATGCGGACCACTCCCCACTCTAAGAGGGGGGGCTCCTGTACAAATGAAATACAAATTTCCTCCTAACTCGAGAACTAATCAAGCAAATAGAACAACATTTGGCATGTGGGTGTTTTTTTTTGGTGACAAGAATTTATTCTATGCTGAATTGAGACCCCTCCCCTCTTTATAAGAGGAATTATAACTCCTCTCCCCTTTAAGAGGGGGGACTTCCATACAAATTTCCTCATAACTCGAGAACTAATCAAGCAAATGCAACCAAATTTGGCATGTGAAGGTTTTCGAGAGCAAGAAAATTTTCTATGGTGAATTAGGACCCCTCCCCACTTTAAGAGGAGGGGCTCCTGTACAAATGAAATACAAATTTCCTCATAACTCGAGAACTAATCAAGCGAATTGAACCAAATTTGGCATGGCATTTTTTTTCTGTGGTGTATTACGACCCCTTTCCCTTTTAAGAGGGTGGGCTCCCATACAAATGAAATACAAATTTCCTTATAATTTGAGTACTAATCAAGCAAATGGAACCAAATTTAGCATGTAGGAGATTTTTGAGTCTTGAATTTATTTTATGATAGTTAGATAGTCTCACCCCTGTGGTAGGGGGATATGGACTCTCATACAAATAAAACAGAAATTTTTGCGAAACTCAAAAACTAATCCAACTCGAGAAATTCGAGACTCTTCCATAAAACATTAATCAATAACAAGACCACAAAAACTATCTATAGTAACACTAGATCATTCAGGACGAGCCGGTCGCGAGTGTTGCCGGTGACCCGCCGTCGGAAGCGCCGCCCACTGGGGGGCTTGCAAAACTCGAGAAGTGACAAAGATCATCCGAGATTCATGATTTATGTACAACACAGGTTAATTTGTGGCAATACGAAGTTTGTCGGGTCAGCTAGTTACCAATAATTTTTTATCTAAGCAATTTCTAAATACGGATCCAATAAGAAAATACGACAGATAAAGATTGCTGTTTTCACAAGATTTTGAAGACTAGATAATAATTAACCCAAGCACAAAAGAAAACTTCTTTTCAGCTATTTTCTATTTTTTCTACGAGTTACGATGTTTACACAAGAGATTGGTGCCATATATGTAAAAGTACGATGTTTAGAAAGGAAAGGAAAAAAAATTAAAAGTAGTCATGTCTCACCTACACAATTGTGTGGGCTCGGGCTTAAAGGTTGCTAAGTGAAAAAACATTGTAATGCAACTATAGAAATGAGCGCCTATAGTTGTACGCTCCAACTGCGCCTATAGTTGTGTTAGATTTTAGAAAATCGGCATTTTAGCAAATAATGCTTTAATTCTAAAAGGTGTAGTCTAACTACTAATACACATCTTATTTTATTTATTAAACAATATTTTTTTATTTAAAATGCTACGGCGACGAAAATATGCATTAATAATGAATAGTAGCGCAACTATTGGTACTACCACAACTATTGGATCAACTACCCTAATAGTTTCCCCGAGAGATAAGAAAAACTGAAAGTTCCTGCGTTACTGCGTTACCAATGCTTACTTCAACAATATTAAAGATGATAGGGTAACCAACGTATTTTGGACCCCATCAGCAGCTGTACGTAATTTGAACACTTACAGCAAAATCAAACCGAAGTGTCCAAATTATGTACAGCTGCTGATGGGGTCCAAAATAGGTTGGATACCCTAACTAATTCTAACATTACTCCATACATCAATTTTTCAAATTCTGCTAGGTTGAGGCGCAGTTATTTGATTACTGCACCTCGACCTAGCAGACTTTGACAAGGTGATGTATGGAGCAAAATTGAAACATTGAAAACATTGTTGAACCTTGTAGGATCTGAGTATTAATAGTTAAATTATAGCTCGATATCAATTATTGATAGCACTGAAGCAAGGATGAAACCGTAACAAGTATGGTAGTATGGTTCATGTCAGTATTTTTCAGGTATAGCAGAAATGTTGATGATTGAGGGTAGTTCAGTCAGACTTTCAATTGGTTCTTTTCATCATACCGATATCTACGAATTGCACATTTTGTAGTTTACAGATACTTAATAATATAATTAAAACATATACGGAACATGATTCACGGGAACGTTAGACAGTAAAATAAAGAGGAAAAATAAAAACAAAATCGGGGACTTTTTTTTGAAAATAATAATATAATTCAAGTAATTCTGTCAATCTTTTCTAGGTATTACAACTTTTTCTCGGTGTTCTCTTTTATCCTTAGTGTTTGATAGCATATAACGAGGTCTTAAAAAATTAAATTTATAAACTATTTTCCTGCAGCAAAACAAAAATTTGCTTGGTATTTCATCTCTACATTATATTAATTTTTACACGAAAAATTCGAAAAGAGACAATATTATTCATGCTACTTAATGTACATCACTTTCTAATGATTTTTAAAAATAAAAATCAATTATTGATATAGGAAGTAGTATGCTTACTACATAATTCCATAGTATCCATAATGGTAGAAGTGCTTAATACTAAATCAACTCAAATGGTTTTGAATTTTTATGTAAATGTTGATCTTGTGT